>NW_015114130.1:129451-136416 GCF_001443285.1 Poecilia latipinna
TTTAATAATAAAATAATAGTGCACAGTAGCCTACACATTCTTTGGTGGGGGGCGGTGAGGGACCTGGATAAAGGCTAGGTAGGCACTGGCCCAAGAAAGGGTGAGAAACACTGAGCTAGAAGAAATGCTCTGGCATTGCAACAGTTAAGGATGGAGAAATCTCTTATACCTCTTTCCGTTGTCAGTATTAGTTTGGATATTGTCTGCAGACTTTTCTGAAGTATTTGTTTGAAATAACATACCCAAATCTAATTTGTTTGTTGTTTTTCTTTTCAACAATTGCAAACTCTATTTCAATAATCTTGGTACCAAAATAAAGTCAACACTTCGGAGATCCCTTCAAAATGTAAATATCACAGGAGCTGCTCCAGGTTCAGAGAAAATGAGGATGGAGCATAAAATAATTTGGATTTTTTTTCGTCCCATGCTAGAATTATTTTTGCTTTGCAGTATATAAACCTTTTAGAAATATCATTAATAAGGCTACACACTTTTGGGAAGCATAGATCTTCGAGTCTGATATTTCTGTGGACTCCGAATATGCCTAGAGCTGTTTGTTCATTGATCATAAAATTGGGCAAATTGGGAATTACAAAAACATGTTTGCTTGACGGAAATACGGCAATTTTCAAAAAGCACAATTTTTGATAATTTTTTTTTTTTGCGCATCAGCTCCTCGAATGATGTGGTTTTATTGGGCTGAATCAAAATTAGTTTATTTTACAAAACAGCAATGGAAACACTTTTTCTATCACACAAGCCATGTGACAATCAACCGGATGTTACTACTGGAGGAAAAGACAAAGAAGTTGACAGGAAGTGGTAGGAGGAGGATGGTGCGCCATGTTTTTGTTGCCTCAAAGGACTTATTCCCATGTGATTTTAATTTAATTTCTTACTTAATGGAAACACCACAATTCCGAAATTGTGTGTTTTCAACACATCAACGCTGACAAAGTTTTGCGTACATTTGTAATGTTTAACTGAAACGAGGTGCAGAAATACATGTAGGGAAAAAAGTGAATTCCTTCCCCAGTACCGAGGTGGAGGGGCTTAACGAGGTAGCAGTAAGCGGAGAGTAGCATAAGAAGCCAAAGACACATTCCCCAGTTTATTAAATCTACACACAAACCAAACATTCCTTCCTGTTTTGAAACCGAACTGCTGACTGTGGGGGTTTAAATTCTAGGGACGCTTTGATTCATCAGAATTCATGACAAAATCCTTCATGCTTTTAGAGAAACTGTGACAGCACCAGTCATCCATTAAAAATAACCTTCCTATGCATTTGGACTCTTCTGTTTCATTATGCACCTTCCTCCCACACAGGCTCCTTGTGGGTTGGTGTTTGAGCCACTTTAGAACTTTAGACATAAATAACTGAGAGTGGTTCATATTGACCAAAGCATTCATTTACCTGCAGCCTGATGAGCTCATGGTGCTCATCGCTCCACATCACACTGGAGTTTTTATTGTGGAAAAAGTGGTGACTCGTCTTATTCAAAGAAAGCACAAAAACATAACTACCAATAAAGTGATTTGCAAAGTAGTCATTGAGTCTTTTGACAATTAATCAACTATTCTGACAATTAATTGATTAATCTATTAATCTGATCAAAAATGGCGCATGCTGCAGATTTGTCCTATAACCACTTAAATGTATTTTATAAAATATTAGTAATACATTAAAGATGCAAATGAACAAGTAGTTCAATTCCTTCTAAAAGAAAATAAACATTACAATGCTTTTAATGCAATAACATGACATTCTTTTAGTGAACACCTGATCATTTCTGGTAAGGATGCATCTGCAGCTTGAAAATATTTCTAACATCAACATGAGAAAAGCTATGTTCTTTCTGCTTGACTTAAAATCTACACAGTGTAGGCCTGATATGTTTTATTTTTTGGATTAATCAAATAATTGGATAGTAACAGGTGCTTAACAGATTTTGTTTACAAATTTTGAACCAGGTTTGGAACAAGTTTCAGGGAGTTGTATGGGTAGAACAGATTTACAGACAAAGGTTTAGTTTTATTTTTTTTTTCTTAAATGCAAAATATATAAATTGATTTTACAGTTTTGGCCTAATTACAGCTGTGAAGTACTTCTTTCAGCAAGTGGCCTTTTTTTGACTCAAGTTATACTGAAGTTAACTATAAATTGATTATTCAGTTAGTTGACAATTATTTCAATAATCAGTTCATCACCATGAATTTGAATAATCGTTTAGCCCTTTTGCAAAGGTTGGGTATATATGAAATGATTTGTTTACAGATAAATAATGTACATTTGTTTTTAGCAACATGATACCTGGGCTACAAAATGAGGAAATGACTTGGCAAATTGGTGAATTGAGCTGCAGCCATTTTGTTACAGTTTTGGTACATTTTAATTGAACTGCTTTCTTCACTTTAATCAGATTAATTCTACACTTGATTAAGTCTTGACTTGGTCTGCCTTGATAGATGGTTTAATTTGTGGTCTGTTTTCTTATAACAAAACTCCATGAAATCAGTGCAAAAATCACTTACAACAATATGAGCTCAGCTTCCATTTTATTGCATCAGTCAGTCCGTTCTAAAGTTATTGGGCTTTTTTGTAACTAGCTTTAACTGTTAGAAAACAAGCTTCTCAGTCCAACAATACCTTTTTCCATCCACAGTAAAGTCATCTTTAAACAATCAGGGCTGTAAGTCCATAGAGGGTTAGATATCCAGCTCTTAAATTCCCATTAGTCAGTGTTGTGGGTTTTCCCACAGAATGCCAGACATTTCGTTCTGGCAAATAGGGCAAATCACACCAATCAAACTGTCAAGCTGGAATGCACACAAACACACACTTTATAAGGCTACCCTTTTGTTTCTCTGGCCAAGTTGATCCGATTTCACAGTTTCAAGTTCATCACCAATTCAATTTAAACCAATAATTCTCAGAAAGTACATTTTTGTTCATTCTTAGTGTTTAGGGATGAGATCATTGTTCTGATGAGTGTGTGCTCTTTGAAAAGTCCCCCTACCAGTATGTTTGTGGACTGTGATGGCTGACTGGAGCATGACATCATTTCACAGGAGGGGGGAAAGCACAGGAAGTTTCATTACTGTGGTGAAAGTTGGGTCGCAGAAACTTATGTGTGTATCTGAAGTCTCCACACATGGATTTTTAATATTTGCACAGCAGATTTTAAACTGCACTGCAGTTCTATGAAGATATTCTAAGGATTTGTTTGATCTAACAGATGCAAAAAATGTCTTGTAAATATGATGCTCTGAGGGAAGTAAATGACTTTTTGATTATCTTTGCTGTTGGTGAAAGGGTTGGTTTTAAAAACAATTACCTTAAAAAGTAATATAATAAAATATGTAAATAAACCCCCAGAGAGAGACCAGAGTGGAATGGTGAAAAGTAAAAATAAGTAAAATGATTAAAAATGAGAAATAAAATAATAAACGAATTCTAATAGCCTTAAAAATATGGGCAAATTTAAAGAAATGTAAACTTGACCAAATAAACAAAGATATCATAAAATAATTTCCCATTAAATACTATGTAGCAGAAATAAAAAAAAGTAAATAAATAAATAAATAAATAAATGAAAATGAACACAGAAAAATTAAGCAAAAACAAATGCATGAAGAAGTTTTGTTCTGGTACTTTGTATTTTTTTATATTTTGAGGGTATATATTTGTTTTCCAATCTTTCTTTCTGTTCATTTTTTCATACTTATTGTGGCATCTCTTGGATTCCGTACAGCTAAACGTGAACATGGTCATCTACTCAGATGTGCTGCAATTTACTTGATTGTGAGAACGTCATGTGACCTACTTCACATTCAGCCTCGGTGTGAAGCGCTAGCTGTGTGTGGGCAAAATGAGTGAGCGCCTGTGTTCAGTGTTTTGATGTTCGGGCCACTGTGGCAGTGGGATGAGGGGCTTCTCTGGCTGCTGACCCACTCTGAGAGGAAGGGGCTCCATCACCAATAAGGGGGGTCTGTGTGTGTGTTCCCCTTTGAAGTCCTGTCTTTTTGTTTTTAGTCTCTGCCACACTGGAGGGTCTGTTTTGGCTTCAACACACGATCATTTAGAGCCACCGGATATAAAGAGACAGGAGGAAAACATTTAAAATCAGGAAGTGAAACAGCTGCACATTTATAGACTTCCTTGCTAAAGAAGTGATGAAAAGGTAGCATTTCTAAGCACAACAAAAATCCAATGTTGTTTCTTTTAGAATAAATAAAAGAAACAGAAACTTCAGAGGTCTTCAGTGCTGGATTTTTTTTTTAAATAATTTTTTTCTGATATATTTAGTTTAAAATTATTTGGAATTATGTTTTTATCACCGTCTACCTCTTGTGTTTTGGCTGTTTCAGCATTAAACAAAGCACCATTTTCATAAGGACTGGGAAAATATCATCACTGCATTAAGAAATGTAAAATATTTTAAATACCAATTTTAGTACCAATATCAAGGTGCTACATTTTCATTCGGGACAGTATTTGTGTGAATTTCATTTTTTGTTTGCAGCATTTTTCTGTTAGCTTTTGTGTTTGTGTATTGAACTTTGCATAATTCATATGTTTGCAGCGCATTTTGAAGTTTGCTGAGTTTCCACTTGTTCTTACTGTAATATATTGTGACCCATTAAGCCATTAATCTGTTATTCTTTTTAAAAAATACATTAGTAGGTTTCCTAAAAATATTGCTGATGTTAAGAACCCAACATTGTGTACCATCTCTTTTCAAGAGCTTTGTTAGAAATTGTTACACATCTACTGTCTTGTCTTCATTAAAAGTCTTTCCTTAAGCTCATTATGTTAGATTATTAAAAAGATTTTAGGAAAAGCTGATGATGCGTAAATAGAAGTGAAAAACAAAGAATAGGATGTACAAAAGCAACACAAAATCCAAAGCAGCTAAAATGTTGTTTTGGTTCTATGCTTTTATTGTTTCAGACTGAACTCACTAAACTTAAAGTTTTAAGGAAAAGAATAGTCCAATAATCTGCAGAGAAAAGGAGACAATCTAAACAATCACTGGTGAGGTAGCTCTCCAGCTGTAGATACAAATATTCCCCAAATACTGGAAAGTGGGAGTGTTATTGGAGGAAGTGGAGAGGATGCCTGAAGGATGTTTTGCAACAGGAATCTTGGGAATGATATTTGACATTTCTGTGCAGCACTGAGGGTTTAGCTGGTGGCTGTTTTAGCAACTCCTAATATCAAAGGTGAGGACAGATAGATGTGTTCTGGCAACAGCTGGAAGATCTGATATGCAGTTTATCTAAGAAACAGAAAAAGCTCCTAAAAAGCTCAGAGGTTTGTTTTTCTGCTTCTCTGCAGACCACCAGGTCCCAGATGAACATTTCTATCAGCAGTCTAGACGTTTTCTCTGGTGTTTACACTCTCATGGCAGTGGCCCAACATTGTTCTGGACCCTGCATGGGTCGGCACTGAGATGTGATTGGTGCAGAGCCGACCCAGGCTCCGTGGCCACAGGAAGTCCATTGTGAGGCCTGAAACAGACAAAGCTGGGCTGTGAGAGCTGCTAAGGCAGGACTGACCTGTCTGTGCCCCTAAAAATAGTCCTTCACTGAACGTTAGAGGAATTCTGGCCTTAAACACACATCTTCATAATAAAATCGGCTTCACTAAGAGCACACCTGATGGTTTCACCAGGATACACTTATGTGTTTTCATAAGAGAAAACAAACTTGGCTTCTTTTGTCAGGCTAAAAAACTGTTTGCATTTTTACTGGTTTGATTACCTGATCAATGTAATGGAGTCCAGTGTCTTGTGTATTTTTTGGTTGAGTTAGGGAACAGTGTTGCTTGGTAGAGGTGCAACAGTACACAGCAGTGATTGTTTAGTATGTAGTTAATGGAAATGTACAATTTCATTACTTGTTCTGTTTTGATTTAAAAATAGCTGCATGTCATCAGTAAACATTTACACTAGAAGGCTTTATGTCATGATGTGTGGTAGATGGTGGTGAGGCAGATGCAGCAGCGGTTTAGGAAATGAAATGATGATTTTTAATGATGAAAAAACACAAAATCCAACAGTCCAAAGTCCAGGCAGCACAGAAAAGAGCAGAAAGCTAAGGCTCAAAAACTGGCAGCAACTGGAAGCATAATGGACGGCAGAAAACTAGACATACAACAGACAGCAAACCAAACAAGATGAGGACCCAACAAAGAACATGGAACACAGGTGACATTAAATACACAGAGGGTAATCAGGGAACGAGACACACCTGGGAACAATCAAGAGGTACACAGGACAACAGGAGACTCAATAGACACACAGGGGCGCCACCAGGAATCATGTGACCCCTGACAAAAAATTTGTTTGGGCCCCCCTGCGCAGCTGCTGTTACAATTTTTGAGTCTATTTGACGCATAAAAAGCATCACAATTTTAAAGATTACTTTTAGATTACTGAACTGTCACTGAGCAACAGTCAAAAGCAACGTGCAACTACACATAAAGCAATCCAGACTTCTCAAAAATGCTATGTAGTTGCATTTTATTCAAGCTGCAATATATAAATAATAAAAAATATGTTTTCTCCATATTTGTTAAAGCTGTCACCATGTCATGGAAGTTTGTTATGAGACAGATTATCTTTGAAAACAATCAATCTCCTCCATCTCCTTCCTGAATTACTATTACTGGTTAAAGTAATGCACCGTTCTGACCAAAACAACCAATCAGAACTAGTAGGAGGGTCTTAGCGCTGTCAATTAGCCTCATTCACTCACTGCTAAATGTGCTAATGGGGGAGAAACAACTTATCATTACAAGAAACCGTTTATCTGCCATCATTGGAAGCTATGCTAACTAAGCTGAGCATTCACAGTTTGAATCTGCACAGCTCTGTGCTATGCTAGTTGCAGAATAGCACAGAGCAAGGGGGAGGAAGGATGAGCAGCACCACGAGATTGTGATTGACAGCACTAAAACT
>NW_015114130.1:139240-148487 GCF_001443285.1 Poecilia latipinna
CTGTGCTTTTATGTAGAGTCACATTGGTTGAGCCTGCCAGCTGTATCAATCAATCAATCAATCAATCAATCAATCAATCAATCAATCAATCAATCAGTCAATCAATCAATCAATCAATCAATCAATCAATCAATCAATCAATCAAATTTTATTTGCATAGCACATTTCAGCAGCAATGCATTTCAAAGTGCTTTACATAATTAAAAACAGAAAGAATGAGCAGCATTTCTGATTAATACCCAATTGCGATGACAGCACTAAAACTCTCCTGCACTGGGAGAAGACTGCACCTTCTCCCAGTGCAGTTCCCCTGCACTGGGAGAAGGCAGGGGAAATACATTTTTCACAGATTACCATACTGTCACAACATGACAGTTTTAAAAAAATATGTGAAAAAAAAATATAAAAGTGACATACTGCAGCTTTAATTTCACTCAGGAGGGGATGGTCAGGAGGGACGTGGGTTAGAGCTGCTGCTGACCGACTCATCTGTTGTTAAATGGCAAAAGGTAAAAGGGACAAGTTAAATATATGAATATGTTGGTAATTTTTTCCCTTAATTCATTAAATGCTAGTGAAAAGAAGGCAAACAGTAGTTTGTAGCTACGCTAATTATGCTAAATGATTGATAATCTCACACAGTCTGCCCACCTCTCTTGGAGAAAAACTGGGTTATAAATTACACTCTTGCCTTTTTCTCTCTCCCTCTCTCTTTTTTTGAAAACCTGATTTTCTTAGCAGCATAGTAACTGCCACAATCGTTTGTGTCGTCCACTGTCTGCTGCTGTCACTCTCAAGCGCTCCAAGCAGGAACAAACCATTTAACGCATATAGGGGGGTTCAGGGCAAATGTGGATGTGTGTTTTTTTTATCTGGGAGTGGGAACATAAAATTTTTACTGCTAAAAACAATATTATTAATTTAGCAATTGACAGGGTCCCGATTTTTTTTATTTATTTCTATGAACAACAAATAAATAATTAAATTGTGGAGGGCCCCCTATTCGTCAGGGCCCCTAGAATTGTCATCACTTTTCCCCCCTATATCACACCCCTGAACACAGAAACCTAAAATAAACACATAGAACAACTCAAATCCTCACACTTTAGTGGTAATGTTAGTGGATGCTTTTGTTTCATTTGTTGATTCTGAACCTTCATGACTTCCTGTTGTGCTTTAGCAAAATCTAACTAACCTGAAGTAAATTTCTCTTGTCCCAATACAAACGTCCCTGACATTAGCCTATTTTCACAATTTAGCTATTGATGCAGAAAATATGGGACCTAAACTGGATGTGTGTTTTTTTTTTAATGGAAGCAAAGATAATATGGAAACTGGTCAGGGAGGCAACCAGGAAGCCTAACACTGCTTAGGAAGACAAGATGCCCCTTCCTCCAGGCCTGGCTAAAGCCAAAACACTCTGGGAGAATAAACTGAATCAAAATTTGAACTAGAAATACATAAAGCTGCATTTAGCAAAAAAAACAAAACAAATAATAATAAAAAAAAAACACAGAATATCATTAAAAAAATACCCCAAGCCCTTAGTGAAGCATATATTTCTCGTATATAACTGGGGTTTTTGTTCTAGTGGAGTAAATGACCAGTTAGTTTTGACGCCAAATCTTCTAGTCTGCTAGAAGGATGCAACACTGTGAGCCCAGCCATAGTTTCATTTTGTTTTGATGAAAAAGCTCCCAGTTTTTAGAGTGTTAATTATTCTTGAGCATGTAGCTTGGAAATGCTTTAATAATTTTGCCTCAGTGTTTTTGTCATTGTGACCACTCAGTTGATATAGGTTATAGGATTTCATGGATTTCAGTCTAGCTTGGGTTGCCTCTGAACTAGCTCATCTGTCTGTGTATATTCATTTTTCAGAAAGATAAATCTATCTTGTCCTTCGATTTAAAGAAAACAACTCCTTATGCGCAGAAGACTGAATGCTGGATGTTAAATAAAATCCTGGAAACAATGCTGTCTCTCTGCAGCACATTCACAGAAACAATGAATTGTGTTATTGTGTGAGATGTCTGTCCTGCTGAGTCAACCAGTCCTCCATTCTGGGAGTAAGACACCCTGGTCAACATCCCTGAGGAGCTGATTAGGGACTCAGAAACTGATGGTGATGTGTCCTAAAGGCCCAGGACGACTGAAGCAAAGACTTGTCCTGCTGACTAAGTTGCTGTGACAGACTCTGGACCCACAGCTGATGCTGTTTTGACTTCCCTGTCCTTCTACAACACTCTGCTTTTCCTCACAAGGCAGCGTCTGATGACTTCCAGGACAAACAGAAAGTAATTAGGTCTTGGATGAGGCAAAAACACTTTAAGTTTTACATGAAACGTTTAGGCAATATCCAAATAAAAAATTAAGTAGCATATTTTCCAAAAGTTGAAATAACTTGTGATTTATAGATGGTCTTCCTTTTTCTTAATTTTAAAAACTCTCCCTTTTAATCTGAGCTTATGGCTTTCTTTCCAACTGTTGACTAACTTTTTTTTTTTCAACTAAAGCAGTTAGTTTAACCCAGTATGCTGGGTTAAACTAAAAACATGTTATGTGGGTCTAAATGTGAGGAAATGAATGCATTTTGTGCAACATGAAGACTGAGGTCAGTATTCACAGTGTTCAGCTGCATCATGACTAGGGACATGTCTGTGACATCACCATATTGTATGCTTAAGAGACACACAGTAGATTGGTATTTATATTGTATCGATTGATTTCAGTGGTTTTTAATGTATTGGTGTCAGTCCTGTAATTAATATTAACAACAGAGGTTTATTTCCATATTGTTGCTGTTTGTGTTTTGGGTAGAGGTCGATCATGTGGTATTTGTTTAGGAATTTAACAGTGATGGTGCAGCACAGGATTGTTCAACAGAAGCATGATATGAGGATTTGACTTAGACTCACAAATTTCAAATTTGACCTGGACTTACAATATTAGGACCTGAGGTTTGACCTGGATTTACTTCTCAAAGTCTTGATGTTTGACATGAAACCTTAAACATTTGTATTTGACTTGACTCAAAAAGACTTGTGACTTCACTTGTAATTTCCTCTCTGAGACATGAGACTTTTGTGGGACTTGCCCCTCAAAGGACTTGTGATTTCACGTTTAGTTACTGTGTTATATAGTTGTCCACATTTGTTTTCATAAGGTTTTCTTGTTTGTTTCTTTACACTGACGTCTTGCCATGCAGAAGTGAGATTCTGAAAGCTTCAGATTGAGGAAATCCTGCTTCCTGCTTGTCTTATGATGAGTCTTTCCCTTTTTCCTCCAGGTTGCCTGTTGCTCTACATTTAGTTGGACTGGATCCCATACATGGCGCCTGAAATATGTCTGAAACGGAAGCGAAACCAGTTGTTTGTGTAGACACTGAAGTTAATTCCCCATTATTTCTACTGGTATATAAACTTATCACTTTCATTGTGTTTCTGTTGATAGACTTGAGGTCCAACCTTCTTATAACTGATCTGTGTAGCTGGTAATCTCTTCATTTATTTAGCCTGTGGACCCAAATACTTTGTGTTTTGCTCTAATTTGGGCAGAAAATCAGTCCAGACAGCCTATTCTCCAGATTCAGATCTGCAAAAAACTCTCTGCCCAAAAATGGTAGTAGATTTCTCTTGGTCAAGTTAAGAGCCTGATCGTTTGCTGAACCAAATTCTTGAGTATAAATGGAAAATGTTCCCTCAATGATATCACCACCTCAGCAGCTTCTAGCTCGGGAAGATTACTTTCCATCTGGTGGAGGCATTATTAACCACAAGTATGCAGAATTTTTAGTGATGCGTGGTGGGAGAGATGAGGAGGAGGCATACGGTTTCAGCTTAAAAAACAGGCAGAAGTAGAAGGAATATTCACTCATTTATCATGTTTTATTATGGTTCTGCAGATGAACCTTGTTTGGTGTTTCAGGCTCATATAGACCCTCTGGAGTCAATAGTTTCAAAGTGAAATGTGCAAATATTCCTGGAAATTATCCAGTGTTGTTCTGTAGTGAGTCTGTTTCTGCAGTTAGGCCACATCTATTTTCTCTGGGGGGGGGGGCAGATTTACTGACATCTCTGCTCTGAATCATTGCGCTGCCTCGTCTCATTGCTGGTTAAAGGCCTGATCGTGTTAACATGAGTTCTGTTTGAAACGTGGCTGCTGGGTAAATCTCTCTAAGCACACAGTTTGTTTGAGCTGGATAGAAAAGCTTCAATGCTTTTTTTTTTGTTCTGCAGAAGGTCTGTTCTGTTTGCATATATTTTTTAAATGGTTTATTTTAAACAATTATGTGAAGAATTGTTTGTTTCTCTTGGTTTTCTTCCCATTTTCCCACATCCCAGCGTGAAAGTTGAATGTTTTTAGAGGCTTGTCTGTGAAACCAACACAATATAGTTGATAATTGTGAAGTGGAAGGAAAATGATTCATGATGCAAATAAATTTCCAAGTGCATTTGGAGTCAATGATTAGAAATAACCTTCCTCTGTAAATACTTTGGGGGTATTGTCCAAACTTTGCCATTTTTATCCATTCTTCTTTGCAAAGTATCTTAGTCAAGACAGATTGGATGGACCTGGAGTTAAATTTCAAGTTTTGCCACAGATTCTCAGTTCGATTTTGGTCTGGACTTCACAACATAAAATTTAACCCGGTGCTCGTGGGTTGGTGTGTTTCAAAGGTAGATATAATTTGAACTGAAGTTAGCGCATTAGCATTAGCTTCTGGTAAATTGCTGTAGGGCAGGGGTCTCAAACTCAATTTACCCGGGGGCCGCTGGAGGCAGAGTCTGGGTGAGACTGGGCCGCATAAAGGATTCCACAAAAACCATTCCAAAAATATCCTAAAATGTCATCAACATTTAATTATTTCTCCAATACATGAACTGCAGGCTTTGGCTTTGACAAAGACATGATGAGGGTGTGACAAAATTTAGTTTATTCCACTTGGCGTCGCTCTTGTTCTACGCTTCATATAAGTCTTTAGCCAACTAGCAACGTATGGAGAACGTCTCGATGCGTGACGTCATTACCGCTTCTACTTGTCACAACAGCGTGGCAGATGACGAACAGCCCGGTAGCAGTCCCCTTTCTCTGCGTTTGATCGTGGCATTTGTTAATGGTAGAAAGTTCCGGAATGGTGACTGCAAAAAAAGGCAACTGGTACTGGACTGTTCCATCATCCGCCACACTATTGTTACAAATTGTAATGGATAGTGAATCATTTAAAATAAGTTGCTTAAATTATTCAAATTTGTAGACTATTTATTGTAAATTATTTGAAGAATGTTGCAGATTGTTTAATAATATGTCTGTTTTGATTAGCACTGTTGGTGGTTTGTATTTTGTTTTGTTTTGTTTAATTGTATTTGCCCTTTTTAAAATTTTTTTTTTTTTTTTTGTTATGTACCTCACGGGCTGCCGTAGCTAATGAGGGCAGGCCCTATAAAAGCTGGCAAATCATTGTACCAATGAATGACTTGTACAAACTGTCAGAGATGTGCTTGGCACTATCAACACTTAGTGNGATTTTAGCTACCAGTAGCAGGAGAACAGAGCTGCGCCAAGAAGTTAACAGAAGCTAACAAACACTGAATAGAATGAGAGCTGCCATGAGAACCGCTAGTATAGACGAAAAAACGTAACTTTTTAAAAAAATAGGGCTGCCGTATGTCCCGTTTCCACGCTTTTATCCAACACCTTTTCCTTTTGTTATATCTTTTAAATTTAAAATAAGCTCACAAGCTGTCGCTATTGCTTCTACGTTGTCGGGCATGTTTGTTTACTCTAAATTCACGTGTGTTATAGTGGGACTTTCCTGTATTTTCTGTCTGGAATCTGAATGTCGGTGAGAAATCAGTTTGTGTGTGGTGTGTTGCTCTTGCCGTGTGGCTGGCTGAACATCACGCACTCCACGATCGGGCCCGATCGAATGCGTTATTTTACAATTTTGGTTGGTTAGTGGGTGGTCTCTCAGGTTTTGAAAATCGCCCAACAATTCTAAAATCATGTAGTGTGACCTGGGCTTTACAGCTGCCACTTTGAACAAAAACAATCAATGGGCAATGCGCATGCTCTGCAAGCTCTTTTGTTCTTGTATTTTATCTACTTGCTAATTAAATAAATGTATATAATTACATAAAATAATAGATAATGTAGTGTATGCTGAGCATTACAAGAACAAAGAACGGCTCTCAGTGAGGCTCCAGTCCTATCTTCTAAGAAAAGAGAAGCTCACAAGACTCGGCTCGTTCGTGAATGTCTCATCACTATTTTGCTGACTTTTGGACACGGTGTTGTCCCATATAAGCAACACGTTAGTCAACACCTCCGCACGTAGTCCCACCATCTGTGAAAGCAAAGTGCTGCTGAGTTAGCTGTTGCCATCGGATTTCTTATGATTTATGCAGCGCTATTCTATTACTGACGATTGTTAGACATCATCTCCCACTCAGAAAACCACTGCGCATGTCTTGGAGCACTGCGTGCAAGTGAAAAGTGTGGGGGGAGTAACAGAAACACTTAATTGGTAAGTCACGTTATTGCTTGGATTGAGTTATTCAACTCAATATGTATATCCAACATCAACGCTCTATCAATGATCTATTGAAAACATCATCTTTTAACTCTCTCTGTGAGTGGTTCTCCAGCAGCCCAGCAGCACAGAGAAAGACTCTCCAGAGAATCATAAAATCTGTCTAGAAGACCATCAGCTGTTCTGTTAAATGTGTTGTTTTGATTATGCATCAGAATAGTGGCTTATAACCCCCACCACCCTCAAAGCACTTGCATATCAGACAGTGATTCCAAGAAGACACCGGTGACCTCAGGACAGTTAAGAGGTTAAAATCCTAAATGTTACCTTGAATGAAGGACTTACTCTATTTTATGCCACAGTCACCTGTAAACATAGGTTTTGAAATAAATCAGTTAACTGATAGTACTCACCAGTGTTGAAACCTCTACCTAGTGCTGGCCAGGGTCGATGGTTCTTCCAGAGATTTCCCAGATACCAGTCACTCTGGTTCTCTACTAGACCCAGAACCTGTTGACCTGAACAAAGCATAAACAGCGGTTTTTCTCTAGAGACAATCAAGGTCAATTAATTTGTTAGGTATTTAATGATGGTATTTAATATTAATATGTCTAATTTTGGCTGAAATTATCTGAAACCACCACCCAATTTTACCACAGTTTTGTGTTTAAGTTTCAAGGAGTCTCTGGCCCACCCCAATGTCTTATCCTGCCTGAAGTCCTCCACTACTTTTCCCCCTGCCAGTTGTTCTCATTCCTGTAGTAATAAAATGCTTTGAGAAAATGGTCATGCAGTTTCTAGGTGCAGATTTCATGAAAAAAAATTTTATCCCCAACTTTCAGAGCTTTACTCGGTTACTCCTTCCTATATTTTTGATACAATTTAAATAAATACCTCTTCCTGTAGTCTTATGGTGCATTCACACCAAAAGCGTTTTGAGAGTTAGGCATATTTCGTTTACATTCAAAGTCTATGGTGAGGCGCCTCGAGGACCGTCGTGGCTTGTTTCGAGTGTCTAGCATGGCGAGATGTGAACTGTTTGGAGCATTTTGAGCATTTGAGGTATTAAGAACATCCAAATCGTCCAATGGAAAACAATGGCTACAACTGACGAGTCTGACACCCTCGACATGTCTCCATATAGACTTTGAACATAAACCAGACAAGCGAAATGCTAGGTGTAAAGCAAAATGTCAAGCGTCTGCATTCAAAGTGCCCTTGCACAGTGCCGCTCCGGCCTTGTGGCGACTGTGGGAGCTCTGGCAACGCCACCCATTCGCCACCGTCGACGCTCTCGTGCAGTTCCCGCACCCGTCCGCTAGGTGATATGTAGTGGAGTCAAATTATAATTTAATGGTATCGGGCTCTTTAGAGGTTCACAAAAGTCAAATCGATTGATGCATGTATAATTTAGAGACCACCGTATGCGTACAGAGAGGGATTGAAATTCGCTATTTGGCCACACCCACATGATCCTGACTTTGTATCCCTCTGAAAAATGAACCCATTTAAATAAAGAAATCCCTCCATGGGTGATACCACGATAGAGAGCGTTCATTTTATAGCGTCAACACCGGCACTGTAAGTGGTCCGGTATGAAACGGGTGTGATAGAACAACGGTACCACAGCACTTTTAAATTTCAATAATCAGAATACCGAAATTGTTTCCGTTGTTTTAAAAGGTTTATGTCAGTCTGCCTTTTCCCCATCAATACGTTTTCCGACCGCCCTGCACCTTAGAGGGTTTTAAAAAAACTAAACAAAAAAGTAATAATAATAATTACTCGCACATTGCGCAAAACTCTGAAATAGGAGAAGCAGGACATAAAACGGAGCGACGAACTAGATGTGAATTATGGCATAAAAACAGAGAATCCGACGCTGAACAGTGAAAAATCAACACATTGATGTGAAACACATGACGATTAGGTGGCACAGCAGGTGATGAGTGAAGTTTACTGATGATTGTCAATAAACGATAAAATAAATCTAGCAACAGGAAAGAAACTAAAGTGGACATAGCAATAAACCAGGAGGACAATACTAATGAAAGGAAACTAAATGGAAATGAATGAAGAACAAAATGCAAGAATTAACTAAGAAACTAAAGTAAATACAGAGGAATAAATTGGTATTGCAAGACCTTTCGAGGAATAATTAATGTAATGGATAGTGAACCATTTAAATTAAGTTGCCTAAATTATTCAAATTTGTAGACTATTTATTGTAAATTATTTAAAGGACGTTGCAGATTGTCTAATAATGTCTGTTTTGATTACCACTGTTGGTGGTTTGTATCTTGTTCTGTTTAATTGTATTTGCACTTTGTAAAGTTTAGTTTTTTTTTTGTTATGTACCTCACGGGCTGCCGTAGCTAAATGAGGGCAGGCCCTATAAAAGCTGGCAAATCATTGTACCAATGAATGACTTGTACAAACTGTCAGAGATGTGCTTGGCACTATCAACACTTAGTATTCCCCGGTGAAAGCAGCAAGGTGCGTTTTATTTTGTTGTTTGTGTTGTAAGTTTCTGTTTATATTCTAATATTTGTATATCTGTTTAGTTTTCACAGTGATTACGGTGACTGAGGTAATCAAGATGATTGAGATGACTGAAGGTCCACATCAAAGAAAACAAACCTTGAAATTCACCCGTCGAGTCCGCGCAAATTAATTCAAGTGCTGGGGAGCTGCTACACAAGTGTAGTGTGCATGAAG
>NW_015114130.1:154186-164839 GCF_001443285.1 Poecilia latipinna
AAAGGATCCCTGACCTCACTTATGTCACAAAATAGAACATAAAAACCACCGCCTGTTCAACAGACTGCCCTCATGTGGCAGCAACACGCTACTACACATAGCTGTGCTGTTTCTCCTGCTTTTCTTGCATATTTATTTCTATTTTGAGGTTGATTAGCTGCAACAGGCTTCAATAAAAAAAACTGAGGGTGCATGTTCAAAGGTTGCGTCTTGTCCACATTGGCTGCGACAGTTTGTCCAAACTCCTATTTAGTTTTCACACTGCCTGACCTTTAGCACACTGAATAAACTGATTCTCTTTGTATCTTAAGAGCTTCTTGTGCCTTTGTGTGACTGTGTGGGCAACACTTCTCAGAAATGGAAAAGCTTCAAAGCAGCATTTACCTCCTGAGAGCGGACTCTCATCCTGCTCAGACTCTGCTCCATTAGTGAACCGCGCTGGAATCTGCTGCTGTTTTACTTTTACATCCACACATCAGTCATTCCCAGATTCCAGCTCTCTTTCCCGACAGCAGAGCCAGTCATTCCCTCTGAATGATGATCCACTACTCCCTGTTCTCATTGTCTGACTCATTTTTAGCTCATTAAATCACCATGTAGGATTCTGTCTCTGTAAATCAGACTACACAGTCCAACCACAGGAACAACAACCCCTATTAAAGTATTTAAAGGGGACTTGTTATGCAAAATTCACATTATGCATGTTTTTGTACTTCCATTTGGGTTTCTACTGCTTCTGCACCCCAAACACCTAACCGGTTTTTGGCAATAGTTAATATTTGTTTGGTGTCGGAAAAAAAAACCTAACCATTTCAAACCTTCTGAATGTAACCTCACAAATCATCAGGAACTGCCATTCACCTAGCAACCCCAGGTTAGTCCAGCCTGTCACCAAACAGCTGGTCATCTGGTCACCTTAAACCAAAACTACAGATGACTAAAACCAAAAATAAAGGCAGAAATATAAAAATTGCCTAATAAATAAATGAAGTAATTTAAAATACACCAAAAAGAAGAACATTACCTTATGTCTTATTATTTGGTATTCATTTTTATTTTTTCAGTTTAATTCCAATAAATGACATTTTTACGCTCATAATTTAAATTTTGCTGGTTTTAGAAATGTTTTTTCTTTTACTTACAGATGCTTTTGTGTCTCTTTAATTGTTTTTCCTCCACAATTCCTTTTATTGTATTTTTTTCTTGTTAAATTTTTCTGTCTCCTCTTTTTACTTCATATGTATCTCTGCCTCATTATGCAAAATGAGGAGGGGTGGTGTTTAAAGACTTCAACTTCTACCTGTTGGCTGGGTAGCATTACAGTACTCATAGCCCAAACCTATGAATCTACAAAATGCATATATAAATCAAAATCAATTAGTCTATTTTAAGTATTGATTTACTTATTGAAACTTTTATATGTTTCTGCTTTTATTTTTAATTATGTCAGTTTTGGAATTACATATCCAATGGCTACTAGAAAAGACAAGTGTTTAGTTGTGAACTTACCATTCAGAAACCACTTGCATTTTTGGTTGTACAGGAGGCTTCACTTGTGCTTTTCAAAGATGCATGGTTGTATAATCGCATCTTTGTTTGCATCCATTTTCGTGTGCATCAGTAAAAGTTGAATTGTGGGGGAGGGGCCAGCAGCAACTTATTTGGATTTAAAGCAACAGAGCCCTAAAACAGCTTATTCTGAAAGGAGCTCAAAATAGGCAAAACTGAGCATATTAATTTCTTATTTTCTAAGAATGATTTTGTCCAAAATCATTCTTAGAATCAGAATCATCAGTCTATGGGTTACATGTTTTATGTAACCCATAGACCTTTCCTAACCTGCTAAAGGAAATATAGGTCACCTTTAAACATCACCCTCCTCTCCTTTCTCTGTCTTTTTGCTCTCAGTCTTGAACTGATGACTCTTCTAAATGAGACCTGCAGTCTGTGTCTCTAATGTTTCATCTCCACTGAGCCTGTAGGAGAGCAGCAGCTGACAGCAGCTGAGACAGCAGCTGAGAGCTGAGAGCTCACTGCCTGGTTTTGTAACATCATCCGTTCGACTTGTGTCCAAGAGGCCCAAAGGGAAAAGATTTTTTGTCCCCATTTTCAGTCATTTAAACTCACTGGAACTGTCTTGGACTGTGCTGCTCCATGAGCTTGGCCAGTTTACATTCCTCACAGCAGCTGATCCATTTCATAGTTGAAAGATTGTAAAACTGATTTAAAGGATAAAAAGCAAACTTTTGTGCATGTGAAGAAGGTTTTTTAATGAATGATGTGCATGAGAAAGCAGACTCTGGTCCAAACGGTCTCTTGGCCTGTTTTTTTGAGTGTTCTAATTAATAAAATGAACTGGGATTTAGGATTGGAAATACAGGTTTGCAGTAAACCAATGTAGACAAGCTTCTGGAGATTTATTTGTAGTGTACAAATCAGACTAAATTTAGCTGCTCATCATCCATCCATTGACTATACCAAGGGTGTGCAATCTGTGGCTAGGCACCAAAGCAATATTCTTCCTGACATCAAACTTGTTTTTATCTGGCACCACCTGTGAAGAATCAGAGTACACAGATGAACGAGGTGATTTGCCACGTGAAAGCCTCATGGCTTCTACCTCAAGCTGTTTCAGTTTAATCTCTTTGTCAGCTTTAATTTCCAATTTGTGCATTTCAAGTTTGAAATCAAACTCAGCTTTTCTTACCAACTCCCTCTCCTGTGCCTCCAACTGTAGGCGAGCCAGCCATTATCACTGGAGTCACTGAGCTCTGGTGACATAGAATTGAACTGTGGTAAAGTCGCAGGGGGCGCCTGCAGTTCTGCCAACCCCTATGGGGGAGTTGCCATTACAGCAGCTCCTTCATCTTTAAAAGGAGGGAGTCCTAGATCAACAGAAGGATCACCACAAACATACACATCAATTTTGCTCGAGTCAACCAGGACTTTAATCTCAACCAGTTTTTGAACAACAATGTTTTTAATTTCAGCTTTTGAAAAAAAAAAAAAATCACTGGAATGTCATAGTGTTCAGCCAGACATAAGTCGTCCTTACGACACATTTCCAGCTGTTCATGGCTAGGAACCTGTACGAACTCCTCTAAGCTGAAGCTCATTTCTAAACGGACACAATGATCTTTCAAATTATTGTGGATGTCTACAGCTCAGGGAAAATGGTGATCCCCGACAAGCCCCCACTTGTGTTATGGCCCCCCCCTTGTGAGGAGAAGGAGAGTAACACGACAATCACAAAAATTTGACAGAGTCCAAGTGAATGTGATAAAAAAAAAAAAAAACCGAGGGATTTATTTACACAAAAATCCCAGAAGGCTCATACAAACTGTGGGGGAGAAAGGGACAGTTAGGTGGTGCCAAATCAAAGAAAATAATAAAACAGGGCCTAACTACCGTCTATGCTAAAGAAAAGAAATAGAAAACAAAAACCCTGCTTACCTGATCTAACAAAAGTTTCACCAAAACTTTACATGGGTGGCACCCACCTACTTACCTAGTGTTTCTAACAGAAAAACACCTACGTGACTGAAATGTACAGGTTACCCCAAACTTACCTAGTCCTCTAACTCCCACCACAAACCTTTACACAAAGAGCACCAACAAGACATGTGTCAGCTAGCCAGTCAGATAGAGCAGCTCTCAGTTACCTAGGTGGGCTGTTTATATATTCAGGCTCCCTGGATACTGATTGGCCCATGAATGGAGAGGATCAATCAGGGGAGACTGACACCAGCTTTCCTACTACCTGTGAAGAAACAAACAAAAGAAGGGGTAGGGAAAAGGAAAACACAAACAGCCTTTCTTGGACCGCTTCTTTTTATTTTTACTGGAATAAAAATTAAGTAGAGCTACTCTTACTTGAGTACATTTTCTGGGTGCTCAACCCACCTCTATCAAATAAGAAATGTTGACTGAAATGAGAAAACTACAAGCGAAATGCTCAGCCTTTTGATGCTTTTGCATTGGGACAAACAAACTTTAAGTTTTCACATTTTTTATTACTACACTCTGGCAACAAATGGTGGAAGTCAGAAAAATATATGTACTCTGAGATTAATCACCATCAGCGTGCTTATCTGTTTTTCTTATGAACATGACACCACAGTATTTCAGTGAAGGATCTGCAAGGTTTTTTCTTAGGTTAGACTCATAAATCATTACAAAACTGTCCTTCAACCCTCCTTGTGTCTTTACATTATCTCTCCCACCCCCTTCAACCCCCATCCCTTCAGGTCATAGACTGCTGCTACCAAGACAATGATGGGGGGATGCTGCCTGGTTGCCATGGTTCTGCTCCCTGTAGGGGTGTTAGTGTGTACCGGAGGGGGTTTGGGATTGATTTGTCTTGGCAACAGTTTTATTGAACAGCAGATTCCCTCTCCTGCCAGACAAAATGGTTTTTTGTTTCTAAATCCGACATCGGGAGGGGTAAAGCATTCAACTAATGTCAGATTAACATACAGAATCAGCATGAAGAGCAAATACACCAGAGTTGGGAAGAAACAAGCTGAATTGGTGGTCATTTTCCTGAAAAATGATGTTGAATTGTCAGCATATCAGTCTGTTGCACAGAAAGTGTCTGTCTAGATGGCATGAACATGTCAAACATAAGGTTGTATTCATCATTGTTTGGTTTTTAATTTTTTTTTTAACATACTTGATCTAATTTACGATTTAATTTTTTACTTTTTGCATTTCTACTAAACAAATTACAAATGACAGAAAATGTTTTGAAAAAGTGACTTATTTCAATCATCTCTTCTGTGAGTTGTACAACAGAGTGTCAGGGCCAGGCTATGAGAATTTTTGTTTATTTACGAGAATATAGTCATGGTATTAGCATAATAAAAAACTATTTCACCAGACGAACGACTTAGAAATACAAGAAAAAAATATTTTTTTAATGAGAAAGCTCAGTTTGTGTGGTTCTTTGTTCTTTCTGTTGTTTTCCCGACACATTTCAAAATCTTGCTTCTGATAATAATTTGATGCTGATGTTTTAAAAGACGAAGTATTACCTCATCTGTAACCTTATCTGGAACGGACACCAGAGTATAACTTCACAAAGTGATCATAGTTCATGTGTTAACATCACTGAACTCCACTGAAGAAGAAGAATCCAAATTATTAAAAAATTAAATATTCAAAAGCCAAGAATTTAATATATTGATAAAATCATTTTATCACCTACCCCTAGTTTTGAATATATAAAATCTGCATTTATATTGAAAACTATCTGCTCAGAGCTGTAAAAGGATGAATTGACCTTCACATGTGTATTTGAAATAAAATGTAGATGCTCTGCTCAGTGAAAGTGCCTGTTAGAGACAAGAGTTTTGCCCTGATTGGATGCACACTGGCCTGATGAAAATGTTGTGGATGGAGTCTGATTAGTTGATGAACTCAGCCCTCATCTGTCTTCATTATTCAACTCATATTTCATCGTTCCATCTTGACATTTTTTCCACTTTTATCTGTGATTCTTTTCTTCCTCTCATGAGGTGTCCTCTCTTTTTCCACTTATCTTCCTCCTAAGCTGCTTTCAGACAAACACACTAGGAGCAGTTTCTAGGTCATGAGGACTTTAAATGAATAGTAAGCTGCTGTCTGCTTTAAAGAGAATTATTTATAGATAGAGACTTGTGCTCTGTCACCATCTCAGTCCTAAACTCTTCCGTCTTTTGTCTCAGGCTGTTTTTGTTTGTCATCTTTTCATTTCCTAACAGCCTGTTTGTTTCTGCCTGTGGAACTCTTCAGTTGCCTCTCAGTCTTCTGTAACTGTTGTAGTGTTAATAACGGCAGATACAAACCACATATGTTGATAGATAAACACTCAGCGTAAGTGTTGTTGAAATATTCAAGCCAGACTTTGATCTTTTGTCTTACAGCTTTCTCACTCATTTTCTGTACATTTTTTTTAAATTCTTTATTTTTGAGGTATTGAGAAGATTACAAAAGCACAGTTTCAGTCTGTGATCAGATACAACATTCCTTCTCCTTACAATTCCAATTACAAAAGCAAAACAAAACAAACAAAAAACAACACAACGCAAATAAAATAAAACAAAAAGGGGAGTAAGGGGGTATTGTTTTGGAAAGACATACTTTTATGTATATAACTAAGTACATTATATTGTAAATAGACACTTCCTGAAGGATGAAGCCTTTCTTTTTAAATTCTCTTCAATCTAGTGCATACTGTGTTTGGTTGACATATGACATCCATTTGGACCACAAGGTAATAAACTTATTCATTTGAAAACAAATTAGAAATGTTAATCTTTCCATCTGATAGATTTCATTAACACACTCTATCCATTCTTCTACAGTAGGAGGCTCACGGAGGAGCCAGCGTCTGGTGACAGTTTTTTTTACAAGCCGTGATTAATATTTGAAACAGATATTTTGTGTTGTTAGGTAGGCATTCTGTGTCACCTAGAATAAGACTAGTAAATTTAAAAGGTATTTTTATATTCAAGATATTTTCCATATTTTTGTGTATTTCTACCCAATAATGTCTTATAATTGTATAGTCCCAAAATATATGCCAGTGGTTGGGTTCTGTGTTTCCACATTGCCTCCAGCACTTATAGGCTCCCTCCTGGTATGAGAGATTTTCTGTTTTGGTGTTACAAAAAAATCTAAGCAAGCATTTCCAGTTAAATTCTCTCCATGAGTACAAATTGGTACATCTCCAAACTGTCATGCAGTAACTGTGCCACTTTTCTTCTGGTATTTTCATTTTACTTTCCTTTTCCCATTTTGTTTTCACATATAAGAAGAATGTGTTTTTTATTCATAAGCCCCTTACTGTGATATAATACCTTTTTTGGATTTGGCCTGATTTGCCGTTAGTATTTCTTTAAGCACTGGTTCCCATTTTCTGTACATTTTAAGAACAACATCTCAACTCCTGAGCTCAAGGAATGAGCTAATGTTGTGCTGATAAATGACAGCTAACTTTCTAAAGAATACATTACAGTTTGCATTATGTTACTATCAGCTTTTTGTTAAAAAGACAAGTTTTATTCCCATATTTTTTGTGGATGGGAAATGGAGCGTGGAGGCTTGTAAAGTTAATCCCAGAATTCTGTGGTGTAGAAACTACTGAATTAATGTTTTAACATAAGTTAAGCTAATAACCTTATTAGCTCATTAATATTAAAAATGAGGGGAAACAATCAATACAGCAGTATATATAACTACTAAGCTGAACTCCATACATGAAGGTTTCTGAGGAAAAATGTTAAAGAATTAGTTGTTAAATAGCTAACACAATTAGCATAAACAACCAAAACAGTCACTGAACAAATTGATTATAAAGGAAAGAAAACAAAAACAAAGCACTTCATTAGATTCTAATTTAGTTCAGTAGGGTAAAAAGGAGACAACTTATCAAAGAATACTGAAATGCTCTCAAAAAGCTGAACTGTCAGTCAGCTTTAGCATAATGTAAAATCTGTGAAGCTACAGAAACAAAAACAAAATAGGATTGTAGCTCCAACATCTAGAATCTTCTCTGTCATGTGCATAAAGACTGCACATTTTAATCAGGCCAGTGTTTCAGTCGATACTTTACATATAATCTTTTCAGAAAGCTTTGTAACAGTTGAGCTTAGTTGGATGTTTTCAAGACAGTCTGGCTTCAAGGCTGTGATTGGTTCTGATTAAGGTCCAGCCATTTTTGCTTACTTTTCTCTTGATAATCTTTCTTTTTGCACTACAATCAGGCAAGTAGGCAATCCAAATTACTGGTGAGTTGTTGCATCGTCTGCCTAATTTAACCCCAAAGTGATAAATCATGTTGACTCCAAGATGTCTGTTTCATTACCCTAACAGGAGTAAATACAGCTGAGTGTGGGGCAGAGTTTTCTGCTGACATAATCAGAGAGGAAAATGAAAAAGAGACAAAAGCTGCAAAGTGACTCTGCAGAAACAGGATGGAGGGAGGCGAGCTGAGGTCAGGAGGAAGTCAGAGTATGACCAAACTAAAGCTTCAGATTCACACGGTGTGAGGTTGGCTGATAATCCTCACAGAAGCACATGGCACACCGTTTAATATGGAACAGAGGCCAGCAGTCATCTACTACAGTTCAGACTCTGTATCTTTATAGAATCTCTCATGGAGATTATATCGGCAGGAGAGGTTGATCTGCAAAAGAATCAAAAACTAATTCTGATTAAAAAAAAAAAAGATTATTTAAATGACAAACATTTAATGTGTTTAAGGCCACTCTTAGTTTGTAAATAATGTATTTTTGTAGATGCTTTGACTAATATCAAGTTCTATTTTAATCCCATTTTTACTTTAATGACTGTTTGCTCTTAGTTTTTTCTTTCTTCCTTTATTATCCATATTGTATTTGAACTGGGTTTTGATATCTGTAGTTTTAATTTGAAATTGTTGGTGTACTATGGCCAGTCTTGGCCAGGTCTCTCATGTCAAGATATTTTTAATCTCAATGAGATATACCTGCTTAAATAAAGGTTACATATGTACACACACTGGGAGGTAGACGTTAGGTTTCGATATCAGGGGTCTGTCTCCTTCTGATAGACTTTAGAAGATATTTATTAAACTATAATCATGTTTATCCCATTTTATTCTGACATCAGCCACAGATTATCAACAAATTCTTGAATATGTCTGGATGAAGGAAAATTTTTAAAGTTTTGCTCTTCTTGAGCTAAACATACAAACACATGTGTTGACTGTTTCTACCTGTTCTGGGTTTTTATCAGGAAGTCGCTGATTAGCTCAGTGATTTCCTGTAACCGCTGCGTTTCTAATGAATCTTTGCCTAATACCAGCCCCTCTCTGTGTTTCAACAGGGCCTTGTACACCTATGAGGATGAGAGTAATGACCTGACACTGGCTGCATCCGGAGGTATGTGTTTCCATCTCTTTTATTTCCCCTCACACATTTAGTCTCTGCTGGGACTCCCTCAGGAGGAACACATCGTTGTTGTAATTTCCATGTTTTAAATGGAAAATTTTACGCAAGGCAGTAAAGCTGATGAGCTCTCCAGGTCCTTCATCAAAACGTCAAACATTACCAAGTATTTTTGACCTAGTTTCTCGTGCAATTGTCTTAGTACACATGAAATAAGATGAAACTAACTTACAAGTAACATTAAAGCAAGATATAGAAGCTTGTTTTAAGTATTGATTATTGATTAAAAAGTATTAATTCCACTGACAGATTATTTCACTTAAACATTTTCCTATGTTTTCTCATATTTGCACCAGACACTAAACCAAAAATACTTGGTAAGATTTTGTTTTTGGAGTGCACTGCTGCTAACAGATCAAGGCTTCTTCTTTATATTTGATTCATTCTCGATTCACGATGCCATGTTGACACTGCAACTGTTGTGTGAGTGGTTCCTCATAAATTAGCAAATGTGCATATGGACCAAATGCTTCAACACCAGAGGAGAGAAAACTGCTGAAGCTTGGGTTTGTTATAAAATGTTCCACATTGGCAACAAATAGATCACTGAAAGCAGATCTGTTATCTTACATTTACGCAGCTATATTGCTTTCAGCCTGAAAAGAAGCTCCTGTTTTTGTTTGTATTACACAACAGTGCCTTTCTGCGCAGCTATGGAGAAGCATTACCTCATATTGTCCTGCTTTCAGTAATATTTAGATGCTGTAAACTCCAGATGTATCTGTATCAAGGGCACAAGTAAATACAATACGAATACCAACATTTGGAAGAGACCTAAAGCTAAACCAGAACCAGGAAGCTTAGTCATCTGGTTCAACCAGCAGGGGGCAACCTGTTGTATCATACACAAAGAAGTAGAGTTTTTATATGCTCCTTTAACTTGACACATTACAAACAAACCTCAGTGTGTTTTACTGGGATTCTATGTGACAAATCAACACTAAGTAGTGCAATGTAGAAGGAAAATAATATAAGTCTCTCCTCAAAATGTGGCTCTTTGTATTGAATACTCCAGGTTGTACCACCAAGCGCTTTGGGGTTTCAGCAACTTTGCATATCTTCAGCTTGAATTGGATGGAGAACATCTGTAAACATGAATGTTAGAAGTATTGACAGAGATTTTCAACTGAACTTTGGTCTGGACTTTGACTGAGCCATTTTAACACATGAATATCAGGGTGTCTACGCATCCTTATAAAGTCTTAAATTCAGCTATCTAAATGTAAGGTCTTAAAATGTCTTATTTTCTTTTTAAAAAGTAAGTTTGTGTTAATTTGATCTTGACAGGGCTATTTCATCTCATCAATTCAATTAGTGAGACTTTTCTGTCAGGCGAAAGGGTGAGTCGGACTCAGATGTCTTCATGGCATTCTGTGACTTGAGGCAGTTTGGGCTAGCTGCTAATATACCTAACTAGCTCATTTTTTGCATCTATCGTGGGTGGATGCAAATTTATTGCCTGTTGGCTGGACTAAGTTTGTACATTTCTGTGGAGACATAGGTCTTAAATTTCATTCATAATGCTCTCAAAAAGGTCTTAAATTTGAGTTGGTAAAATCTGCAGACAGGTGGTCGTAACTTGCTGAAGAAACTCTGTTGAGTTCTTTTTTTTTTTTTTTTTTTTTTTTTTTTAGAAAGTGTTGATTTTTCCACAGGCACCGGGGGGGGAGGTCAAAAAGACCCT
>NW_015114130.1:167961-172536 GCF_001443285.1 Poecilia latipinna
TTTTTTTTTTTTTTTTTTTTTTTTTTTTTTGATGAATCGTTGCATGCTTCCACAGAGCCAGTGTGGAAGGTCCAAAGAGTCACTTGCAGCTCTGGAGCCTCAGGTTGCAGACACCTGAGCAAGAGGAACCAAAAGCCTCTCCTCTGTTCTGTCCTGCAGGAGGAGGTCTAGCAGAGATCACACTGACCTTCGACAACAGCAGTGTGATGTATGGCTTCTGCAGCCTGAAGGAGCCCACTGCTGCTCTGCCACGATACATCCTCATCAACTGGGTGAGTCGTTGTTTGAGGGGCAGACAGGAGGGGAGGGGAAGTGAGGCAGACTGTCCTTCGGTGTGTTGAATGAAGGATGTCCAGGTCAGAAGGATTTGCAGAGCATTTAGTAGCTTATCTTTCAGGGATTGATCTAAACATAGTTCAGTGCACAGCTGCTGCAGATCTGATGGATCGATTCATCAAGGTGTTGTCATGGTTTCACAGTAATCTAGATTTAAATATCGTTACTTGATGTTAAATACATAGAAAACAAAAAGTTAAGAGCGTCCAAACAAGAATCAATAAAACACACTTTGTTTAGATTTTTCTTGGAAATCACTATATTTAAATGTCTGGAGATGGAAACAGACAGTTCGATTGTGACAGATAAAAAAACCACTACACTACTTTCTTGAGTTTGTCAGTTTTATCTTTTGACCTCGTCACTCCAGTTCAAGAATTAATCTCTAAACTGAACAAGATCGAGGCAGCTCTTTTACAAGCCTGAAAACTTTAATATTAGTGAATATATCACTAATTACTTCACAGGTTATTGATTCTGATTGTGCTAATCACTGGTGCAGATAAATATAGCTTAATGAGTTTTAAGTTGCACTGCATTGATGAAGAGAAGTTCTACAATTATACACCATTTATTATACTAGATAAATTTTCATCCTTTGGATTTGTTTGTAAATTTATTGAATAAAGTGAAAAAATAAACATCCAGTAAGGATACTGTTCTATCCAGAGTAGAGAAAATGTAACACTAGTGAAAGTGTGTCTTTTATTGATGTTGGTGTTTTAATTAGCCAAATAACAACTTTTTGATAATTAGGCCAAATTGAGATATGACCTAAAACAACCTCAAACGTAAGACCTCAAATGTAAGACAATACAAATGAAAGCGCCTAAAAAAACCTATATGTTATTGTAAGACAATAACATATAGGTGACAAAAGAAAGAAAACACGAATAATTTGTGAAGTTGAGCTCATTCATTCTCAGTGAAAGTCTCAGAAAAGCCTGTTAAGAGCATTTGAACGCAGACGGACTCCTGAGAGCTTCAAGATGAATGTTTAACTTTGTGGACCTGACAGCAGCGGGGGCTCACTGAGCAAGTACATAATGACAGAGTGCAGAATGATGAAGAAAGCAAGCAAGCTTATGTTTAATTACTGCCTGTTTTTTTTTTTTTTGGTTTGTTCCCAGAACCCAATATGCAGAGGTGAGCTGAAAGAAATTTCACCCAGAGATCCTTTCATTAATGTAGCAAATAGTGATTGAAAGAGTCAGACAGGAAGACATTTGGTGGTTAATTGAGCCTGGGATTGCAGTCATTGCTGTTTTCATCATCAAACAACAGAAACAGCCACAAGAGCAACAGACGGAGTTCAAATGAACCAAGCCAGTCTGAACTGGGCCAGAAGGGGGAATTAAAGTTCATAAATTAAACTTTCCAGCTGTATTTTTGTCTGATCCTGGCACAAAAACATGAAATTTAGATAAATTGTTATGAATGTAAATGAGATGAGCCTCTTTTTTTCCATGTAATTGGTGCTCACTGCGTTTTCTTTGTCCTGGTATGAATGAGTTGTGATTAGTAAAGTACATTAAGCCTATTATAATAAAAACTGTTTCAGTAACTGAGCCGCACACAGATGAACAAACATAGCAAGCGAGAGCAAAGCAAGGCTCAAGCTGCTATCGAATGCGGTCACTAAAAAGGAAAATTAATGAGTAATTCTGAAAAAAACAACAACATTCAAATTAAAATATTCAGTGCAGCTGGGGTTTAACTTTTTTTTATCTTGGTTCGTTGGCCAGTGTCATCTTTATTAAGCAAAACTGCAGTTTCTTTAAATAATTGCAGCTATAAAAATCCTTGGAAACTGTCACCTTTGACCTCTGGTATATTTTTTGAAGTACAAGATATGCTGATGCAGTGTCAGTCACTCGTGAAATTACAATTTTCTGTACTTAGGTTGAAGGCAAACGTAATTCCGTTGTTTCTCAAAGACTCTCGTCCAAAAGGTTTCTTTAGTTCAGCTAAGTCAAGAATTTGTGTCCAAGAAAAAAGAGAAGTCCAGTTTTACTGAAGCTCTTTGGAAAGTACAAGATAATAAATTACAGATCATATTTTAGGTCCAGAGTCAGATTTGGTGTAATAAAGTTTCCCAGTTGGGTTTTCCTTTTGGGCACACAGAGAAAACTTTATAGTCGTCCTACATCCATGCATTCCTCAGCAAAATAGCTGATATACATCAACTTTTATTCTCCAAGTGGTCTTTTATTTCCCATTTCATCTGCTGGATAGTCAGCCTGAACTTAAAACTTTCAATTATCAGCCACCAGTGTTAATATTAGTCTGAGTTTCTGGGAAAGTCTGGCCAGTGTATTTGAGAACAGCTCCCATCTGTTTTCTTCCTCTTTCTGACACTCATTTTAAAGAATTTGATGTCTAAATTTGAGTTCATGCCACATAACTTGATTGTTAACAAGTTTTGCTAGCAAGCAAACAGGTGTACCAAATAAAGTGGGCAAACAAAATGGAGACTTTGTTTTTAACACTTTCTTTAAGATTGCCAATGAATGGAAGCACTTGCTGCTGTTTGATGTTTTATTTTATTATAATTATTTCATTTGTCCCACAGATGTTTGTGATTGAGAAAAGACACATTTTGCTAAACACAAGTTTCTAACATTGTTTAATCTCCATGTGTACATCTTCATTTCGCCTCCCAGCTGTGGGACTCTTTCTTTTTTTTATGCTCCCAAACATGCAGAAAACTTTACTTTAGTTCACTATATGTGGTGCTGAATTTGTATTTTAAAACTAGAAGTGAAGCCTTTCTGCAGCCTGTTATGTGACCTACATAAAACACTGAAAACATAAAATGTTTTTGACATTTGTTGACACCAGAAAATTCTGCTACACACAGTTCAAATTTTACCATGGACACCCAGTATCAGCAGGGATTAGGTGCAATTCTTTAAGAAATTTTGTAGGTTGATGTCTTTATTATATCAACCTTTTTTTTAAGGTTTTGTTGGCTCTAGTGGCCTTTATTTGAAAGTAGTTTGACAGCATGATGATTAAGGCCTTAATACATGGGTTGTGCTTTGCCCCTGTGCCACCACAGCAACCCATTATATCAGCCTTTTATCAAAATCTTCTTATAATCTAAAATATATTCATAAATATGTTGATAAATTGAGATCCAAAATGTGTCTTGTACAGTTTGATATCTCTAGACAACTTCTGTCCTTAGTTTTGTTTGATGAATTGACAACCTGTTTGTTTTGGAGAGGAACCAGTATCTGCACTAAGGTCAATAAGTATCTACTCCAAGTACCAAAAGCAAGGATTGGGGTGTCACTCAATCCTTGCTTTTGGTCTCATTGTTTAAAGCTAATCAATGTTTTTTTCTCTCTCTCTCTATGGCAGGTGGGAGAAGATGTTCCAGATGCCAGGAAGTGTGCTTGTGCCAGCCACGTTGCCACCATTGCAGATTTCTTCCAGGTGAGAATCGCAAACTTACATGAGCAACATAACCCATAAGAATATATAAAGTCATATTCATCTTCCACTAGTGTAACCGCTTTAAACATGCAGCCTGAGTGGAAAAGTACAACTTTATAGACAAGTATCTACTTCAGGACATTTCTTACCATTTTTAAAGAACCAGCATTTTCTTTCTAGGATTTTAAATAAAGGAAAACAGATCTAAAAACATATTATCAAAACTTTTAGTGTCATTGTTTGTGATAATTCATTGATAAAATATTGCAGGAAGAAATTTTTAAATAGTTAAAAAGCTGCAACATTAATTGGATTCTCATCATTTTTAGCCGTAGTTCAACTATCCACCTTATTCCTGGGAAGCTTACTGGGGAAACAATTATGGGTCTTGCTTCCGGCGCCCACCGGAAGTAACTGTATTCCACTGTAATTTGTAGGGTTTTTTGCTAATCTACATTCATGATAGAAGTTACATCTCTCTCTTTGGTTGTAATACAATATTTAGTGAAACTTGTTCAAGGATACACCGTCTGCTATCAGAGAGCTGCTCAGTATAGAATATCGTAATTGTGAGTGTATTCACAGGGAGTGACAGGAACACGACGTGATTTAGGAGAGTTGCTAGCAGCTCGTTTCTCTGAAGAACTGACAATAATAAAGACGAGAAAAGCAGAGAAGCTGGTCAGAGTTCTGAACTGCCGATCTGCGCCGACAGTGTAAAACACCACTAGATGAAGAACAGATGTGACGTATGTCAAAGAGCTCCACCACCAGAGATTTGCTATGAATGCTCACCTT
>NW_015114130.1:176826-178382 GCF_001443285.1 Poecilia latipinna
TCACCCTGCATCAAACGGAGCAGCAGAGTGGTCAGTACAAATCCTGAAACGATCCCTGATGAAAAATGTACTGGAAGCTGATGGGAAGGCCACATTGCTCATCGATTGACCAACTTTCTTATCATGTATCGCAGTACACCTCACACTGTGACAGATCGCACATCAGCAGTTATTCCTGAAACGTCAGATCCGAACTCGCTTCAGCCTTCTCAAACCTGAACTTACCCCACACATTGAACAGAGTGTCCGAGCAAAAGCGATATCATGATCACAGAGTCCCACCTGTATGTGTTTTTTCAGAAGGAGAGACTATTTGTATCCGAAATTTCAGAGGAGGGTTTAGGAAGTGGACCTATAGAACAGTCCTGAAGAAGATGGGAAGCGTCACTTATCGGATACAAGAAGGACAGAGAACACGCACCATACATGTTGACCACATGTTACCATTAAAAACGGGCTGTGGAGGAATCTCCAGTTATGTGTTTTTGAGGAGAGACCAGAAGAAATCAGAGACTGTGTTGTTCCAGAGATAACACCAAGTCCAACAGGAAATCTAACATCACAACCGTTACCTGCTGAATCACCTGGGCAGACAACAGAAGAACCACCAGTATCAACCCCTGAAACAACCCAAAGCATATCAGTGCAATGCAGATACCCTGTGAGGCAGAGTTCCTCCAAAGAGACTGAATCTTTGAAAATGTATAAAATATGATTTAGTTTTACTGCCAGTTGATTTTTGAGGTGATACAGCATTAAGTGATGTATCCATTGTTAAATTCTTAATGAAGGCAGCAGAATATTTTATTTGCAGTTAGAATGCATTATTTCCTACTTATTAGTTGTAGTAGAAATCAAAAAGGGGAGGAATGTAATAGAGTAGGTTGTTGCCCCCGAGTGGTAAGAAATACAGACGTACCTGTTCTAGGGATAGTTCTTGGTAGGCCAACTTATTAGGATGTCTAGAGCTGACATGAGGCACTGAAATTGATGTTATGTTCTGCCATTCACAATTGAAAGCCAGTTATCCACATTCCCTCTGTTTGATCATTTCCAACCAAGAATATCACAGTGATCTGAGTCTTTATCATTATGTTTGGGCCAGGAACATTTTTTATCAGACAAAATAAAATATCTTCATTTAGTCTATTACAACCAGAATCTCGAGGTTCTCCTTTGCAGAGTGTAACTGCAAATCAGCGGAGAAATGACTGCAGCTGCTGCGCTCCAGACTGTAATATGGAGAATCTCCCCACTGGATTAGAACCGAACTGAATCACGCATTAACCTGTCATAGAGAGCAACTTGCCACTGGAAAGTGTCTGCCCTTTCGGAGCTCAGGTAATTGTTGTACTTTTAGTGGCTGTACTTTAATAATCAGACCAAGTTTAATTTGTGGCAGCAACAGGTGTGTCTTGAACATCCTCCCAAAACAAAGGCGGTATAGTTTTCATCGCCTACCGACAGATAAGGAAACAAAAAGAATTTGGCTAAAAATTCTAAACTTGAACAGAGAACCCAGAAATGCTTTATGTGTGCTCATTTCATTGTGTGGA
>NW_015114130.1:181861-229431 GCF_001443285.1 Poecilia latipinna
TTCCCACATATTTTATAGCCTAAAACCTCTGTGGAAAGCCGGTCAGCGAGTTGCTAACATGTAAACAAATGGCGGTTCCAGTTAACAGCGGAAGTCGCGCCCATAAATCACGTAAAGCCTCATGGGGGCTAGGAATAAGGTGGATATAAAAGAGCTACTTGCATCTCCTGAACTGCAGGTTGCAGGGCATCAGATGTTTTGTGAATCAACCAGTTGGTGAGTTTTCTTTATATCTGAACTGGGCGGACTGTGAGGGAAGCTAACTCAAAGATTAAAATGTTGGTCCAGTACTCAGTCAGTGCAGAGAAGGCTACACTGGCATTCTCTTCCATTTTAACTCAAACAATTAACTGCTTTGGATTTTTCTTTTCTTTTCATCAAACGTATGGCTTCCATCTGGATGGATTCAGAACATTTTTCTTCTGCAAAATATCCAAGCCTGTTTGGACAAAACCTGAATGTTTTAATCAAACCTTTGGCAGTGAAAGGAGCCTCATCACATTAAAACCTGTAGGAGGATCAAAGAGGAGGAACAAGTGTGTGTGTGACAAATTGTATCTCTTTTTAAAGCAATCTCTTGGTGCTGAGAGCATGGAGATTGAGTTGTGTGTGGAGGAAAACATACAAAGCATTTGTTTCCCTCCTGCACACCTGGCTGAGTGTATTTTAGGATTTATAGAGCAGATAAAAAGATGGAGATTAAAGCAGAGGTGATGTTTTATTTATAATTTTTTTTTCTAGCAGCTGAGCTGAGTGTGTGTTGGAGTGTCATTACTCTAAGTGGCAGCTTTCTCTCCCACACAGAGCCAACTTCATCGCACAGACAGGGTTTTAAATAGCCCTTTTAGGAATGCACATATTATGTTTCTATCACTTTAGAGGGCACTGCAGGAGCTGAGATTAATTTCATGCAGCCCCAAAAATTCTAAGAGTAATCTTACATGATTGGTTGTGTTAAATGGGAAAATTAGCAAACATACAGTATAAAACTTTGAAGATTCTAGTTTTCTGCTATGTATTTAGACAGCAGCTTTCCAACAGCCCTGATATCTCTCTTATGTGTTTGGTAGGATAGTTCCTTTTTTGAGTCAGTATCCTTTCTGTAACCATTTAAGATAAGATTCGTATTCTGAAACAACTCCAATTTAAATCTAGGAGTTTGAGCAAGCTATTTATATATTTTAATTACACTTCAATTTGGCCAATGTTACATCTGTTTTACTTCAAGCAATTCAATTTCGTTGTCATGCTAACACCATTACATGTATTCAGCCACCGGCCTGCCATATCATCTTGAAACATCAGTTCAAGGCAATCACTCATCATCCATCATGTCTATACAGTGGTAGAATCTTTTGGTTCATACAGTTAGTGTAGCCCCAGAAAGCAGCAAAGGTTTAGCAATGTTCAACATCATCATTCCAATTCAGATCAGGAATTCTTTAGTGATCAAAAAAGGAAATAATGAGACTGTTTTTTACAACAGGCTCACAATGTACTCTCAAATAAATATATTGTTGCGATTAACTTATTACTAGGGGTTTCCAGGTGAACCATTTAGACCAATTCTGAATAGCAGTTAACTGGAGTTACTGTTAGCTTGGCTTACGATGTTACCTTCAGCTAACTTGATTCCAAGAAGCTGTTAGCCTCAGTAGTAGTGAGACTCAGTAGCTGTTAGCTTGAGTGGCTGTTAGCTTCAGTAGCTGATAGCTTGACTTGAGGTAGCTGTTAGCTTCAGTAGCTGATAGCTTGACTCAAGGTAGCTGTTAGCTCAGTTATTGTTAGATTGACTCTTAGCAGCTGTTAGCTTCACTAGCTGTTAGCTTTAGTAGCTGTTGTCTTGACTGGGTGATTGATGGGCAGGCTTCTAGCCTCTGTAGCTGTCATATTCAGTAGTTATTAGCTTTATTCTGAGAATATGCTTGCTTCAGTCACCGGTAGCTTCATTTTGACTCCAAGTAGCTATTGCTTCAGTAACAGTTAGCCTGATTAAGTCATATTGATACGCCTAAGTCCAGTCTTTACTCTGACATTTACCTTCAAAAGAAAAATTTACTTTAATTGTTAATGGCAAAATAATTAAGTTGGTAAATTAAATTAGATATTGTTGCCTTAGTTTTCTTTCCAAGCAAGTGTTGCATAAGAAGATAACCAGAAAAGCTGGTTGTTAAATTGTGCATCCAAGTTCATAACTTTTGAAGTAATGTTAAGAATACCCAGGACTACAATATTTTTGTTTGATCATTAATAGGCAGAGAATTTGAAATATTTCTCACATTTAGCAGAAGGTTATATATAAATAAATAGCAGCAAAGACACAGACTGTTGATGCCATATCTTGTTTATTTAAAAATAACTAAATTAATTCTTTTCCAACTTCTTTCATCTTTGTTTACTTCAGGGTGTGGAGGTTACCGTCAATGCCAGCAGCCTGGATGACATAGATCCCTCAGCCATTGGTCAGCGGCTAACTAACGGGACAGCAGTGGTGGCAAGCCCAGTTCTGAACCGCCTGAAAACCAGAGATGAAGAGCACGGAGATGTGGTACATAAACATGAACAACATAAAATCAAGTCAGAATTTATTTTAGTCTGGACATTTTTAATAAAATAAAGTTTTTTTTTTTTAAATTATTCCTTTAGCTTTTATTTTTATTCACTTGATATTGTACACCTTTTCATAAATTTGAGTTATCAAGAAATTAAAATATAAACCTTCTACTTTAAATGTAAGAATAAATGTCAGGGTTTTATATGATAAAACCCTGACATTTGACAGATGTGATTGTTATTATTATTATTATTATTATTATTATTATTATTATTATTATTATTATTATTATTATTATCTGATGAGTCTAGAATAGTTCTTGTGAATCCCAGTAAAGCTGCTGTTGAAAAGAGGTGAGAATCAAGGTCATTATCATATATCATAAAATATATGATATTTTATTTTATCATATAAAATAAAAATGTCAGAATGTTGTTGAGCAACAACATTTTGATGTTGTTGCTCAACATCAGAATGAGAGCAACGTTGATTTGCTTTTTTGATTACATGACTAGCTGACAAATATGTATCTGTGCATCATTCCTGTTGCAGGGCACGGTGTACCAGAAGACTAATGCAGAGGTGGAGATGAAGAAAATCAATAGAGAGGAGTTTTGGGAACAAGCCAAGGTACACACTGAACCTAATACAAGAAGAGGAGGAGAAAAATGCAAAAGGAAAATGACAGGAAAAGAGTTTAGTCTTGTTTTTATTTTCATGTGATACCTATTATTTATTGTAATAACAGGATTATTTAAAAAATGAGAATGTTTCTCATAGTTTTTCATTTCAAAACATATTTTAGGCATGAGATAAGACCTGAAGCCTGTAGGGGTTTCATAATGTGAATTTAGGATTTTTTTTTTCTCTTTGTTTTTGTCGACTGCGTGTCAGTTTTTTTCTTACCAGATGAGTCACATCTGTAATGACTGATATGGAAACCTGGAGATACCATTTTTATTTTCTTCCTTCAATAATCTATTTGATATTTTTTATTATTGTCTTTGGGTTCATTTTTCTGTCCAATAAGTTTTGAATTAGCTAACAAAAACTGCTTCTTTCCAAGTTTGTTGACCTGAACTCAGCTAAAGCATCTAAAACCTGATCGTCATTTATTTATTTAATTATTTATTGCCTTGGCTTCAAGAGTTGCTATTTTTTTTTACTTAGTTGTGCTTTCTTGCAAAATGACAATAAAAGAAATTCTGAATTCTGTAACAAAACAATTCATCTGTAGGTGCTAGGCTAAGCCAAGGTGCCACGTGTAGCTAACAGAATAGCATACACATGCCAAGCAGTAATTTGTAAATGTATATTCACTGCTCTTTGTTAAGCTGCTTTCTGGCATAGTTTGATAAGAGTTAGATAAAGTAGTCTGTAAGAAAAAAAATGTTGTTACCTGTAACTGCTAAGCTAAGCTAACAAGTTAAAAATAGCTAACTATTGCTAACAGTTGAATTTAACATTTCTGTTAAAATGTCAATGTAGGTGTTATGATAAGGCTAAAAACATTAATAAACAGCTAAAAGTACTATAAATCATAAAACATGGTCAAATTAAAATCCTTTGTAAAATAAATTAAACCTTATGCTGGCTTTTCAGATGTGATTTTTTTATTGTTATTATTATTACCTGATGAGTCTAGAATAGTTCTTGTGAATCCCAGTAAAGCTGGTGTTGAAAAGAGGTGAGAATCAAAGTCATTGGTTGGCGAACCTCCGGCTGTTTTACTGGTGGCAAGTTTAGATGAAATACAAAATGACAATATGTATCATGAAGCCGCCGGTTGTTCAACAAATGTACCCTTCAAATGAAAGAGAGAGTTTAAAGTTGAACATAAAAATGTATTCAGAAGAAAAATCTTTGTTAATCAAAAAGGAGGTGATTAGTTTTTATGTTTCTTAGATTTAATATTTTTATTGTGGATGCAGAGAAAAAGTAAAGAACAAGTTACTGCACTTTAAGTGAAGCTTTTTGCCCAAGCTGTTGGAAAAACATTGTTTTCAATGATTGTACAAGTAATATAATGCCAAATAGATCAAATTTCATATCATAGAGTAGTTAATGTTTGTTATGATTAGCAATGCTTTGGTTGACTGGCTACGTGCTGGTATCATCTCCACTTGGTGAGATTTAGGGTAGAAATAACTTTAAATGTTTTTCATCAGGGGTTTCTGAATGGTAGGTCAACAGAACATTTTCTTTTCCAGCAGCCAGTGCATACAGTGGTAAAGTAGCTGACTAAACATGCTGGAGCTCAGCTTGGGTTCCTAGGTTACAGGTGGAGCTCAGCTGGGGTTATAAGGTTAGGGGCAGTCCATGTTGATTTGTGTTGTTGCATTCAGAAGGTTTTTGAAACTGCACATTTTCCAGACACCATATATTATTAACTTATTGCCAAAGAACAGCGTGGTGGTTTTTTAAAGCTCTTGGTCTGTTTTTAGAAGCAGTAGAGACCTAAGTGAAAATACAAACATGCAAAATGGGAATTTTGCATAATAGGTTCACTTTAAGAAAGGTTTTCTTTTTCTCTATTGTGTAGTTTATTTGTCTTTGGTTTGGTTTGGATTAGCAAACAGCTTCTCTTTTTTAAGACTTAGAAAATAAAGCTAAAGTTTTCCATGTGGCTGAGTCATTGTGGCGTAGAATAAACCATAATTTATTAATGACAGGGAAGCTGAGTTTTCCATCTTGCATAATATTAGGCTTACTGGTTAGGTTTAGACAAGAGGTCTCTCAGTGAGGAGTTAGTAAACAGAATTTCAAATATTTTCTAACTATTTTGGTTAGGATGACATAAACTATGTTATAAATTATATAAAATAAAGTAATCCTAAAAAATACTGCTTTCCAAATACGACTTTCATTCTTCTTTATTTGCTTAATTTTACACAGATTTCTTAGGCTTAGCTGCCAGGTTTGGTGGTAAATTTAAAGTTTAAATGGTCTTCCTTCAATTATAAGCATCACATCTCTGAGTTTATCACAACATTGGGCTTTTGAAAGTAAATTTGTTCTGATATCAGTTATTATTGGAAACTGGTGGCAAACTTGGTGCCAGCTCTTTCTGCTTCCACCTGCTGAATCCCAAAAAACAAGAAACAGAACGTTACCGCAGGAACTAGTCCAAAAACTCTGTGATGATGACGCAAAAACTATTTAAATCCTGGTCACTCTGCTCTCCAGCGTGAAGAGGAGATGAGGAAGGAGGAGGAGCGAAAGAAGGCAGTGGAGGAGCGGCAGCGCTTCGAGGAGGAGCGGATGGAGCTGGAGAGGAAGGAGCAGGAGAACAGAGAGAGGAGGTACCGTGAGAGAGAGAGGCAGATCGAGGAGCACAGGTGGGCATCCAACTAGCATCCTCTCCACATTTCAGAAACAAATCTGCTTCAGGGAATAATGTTTTCAATGAATTTGTAAGAAATATAGCAATATAAATAAAACATTCAAGATTCCTAAATCATCATAAATAAAAATTTGAAAACATAGGTCCTATTATCAGCTTCAAAACAATGACACACAAACTGTTTCTGCTACGTCTTTAAAAATTACCTTTTAAAGAATAAAATTCATTCAGGTGGTAGTGCAAAATTAAAATGTTTAGTTTTTAACTTTTGATTTTCTTTTTGTTTATATGTCTTGTGCAGATTTGGTGGTGTAGAAAAGACCTAATCTTTACACTATTATTAAATGCATTCATTTTTATTTGTATTTATTTTATCTGAACAGGAAGAAGATGCAGGAGGAAGAGGAGGCCAGAGAGAGGCTGCGGAACCAGACCACCATAGTGAGTCCTGTCATATAAGTTTATTATCATCACTTACGGTTGCATCAGTTATTGGCTTTGTTATCTTTTGATACTACCTTGTCCAAGTTATGCATTTAGAAAATCAAAAACGACTTATTGAACCAGAGAATAAAAGACAAATAGTTACATGTTTCAGACTCTGATCTACAACTGAAATTAGTCATCCAATATGGAGACTAATTAGGAACACAATGTTTGTTTGAAACATTTGTGAAAGTTTATTTGAAAAGAGAAATATATGTGTTGAAAATGGAGGGGAGTTTGTCATAAACTTGAGAGTAAATTTGTATAAAACTAAATAAAATCATCTTTCTGAGTGTAAGTTCTGAAGGGTTTTGACTCCTTTTAGAATTAAATAAAACAATTAGTTAATTTTAATGAACATTATTTCTTTAAAAACTTTGACTTAAATAACCGCAGATCAGTGTTTTAACTTTAAGTTCAATTTCTTGGGTTAAAGCCTAATAGGCCATAATTAAGCTTTAAAATGATTCTCTTGGTTTTTATTTTCCTCCAGTCGACTCTCTCACTAAAAAGCATTATTTGGGATCTACTGACCTCTACTGGTAATAGTATGTATTTGTTCCTGTCTTTATTTCACATTTGATGAAAAAGACGCATGTCTTCTTTTGTTTTTTCCAGGCGTCTGAACCGAGCATCGAGGACCTGAACCTGGACAAGAAGGAGTCTGAGGTAGAGGTCAGTTTGATGAAAAACCTGAGCTCACAAATTGCAGCAGCAAATCCATTCAAAGGAGGGAAGATGAAATCTCACAGCATTAAAAGAAACTGAGCTGAATAATCTTCACTGCTGTAGTTTAAAGCTCTTGGATTTCTTTAAAACATTAGCAGGCAGTTAGTCCAAAGAAACATTACCTGGTGGGTTTGTTTTACTGCTCACTTGTGGTTATTCTCTGCATTTTAACTTTTCCAGGAGGCGAAGGCCATCATCGCCCAGCGATCTGGGAACCCTAGAGAGTTTTTCAAGCAGAAGGAGAGAGCAATGACCATCAGCGTGGACACCTCACCCGTCTCCATCCACAGGACCGGTAAACATTTTATTGTCCCTCATTTCATTAAATGTCACCTATTATGCAATCTTGAAAAGGTTATGTGTCAAACTTTTGAGAAACAGAGAAAATGTTGAGGGTTTTTTTGGCTGTGAGCCAAAAATCATAAAAATAAACTCGACCAAGGCCATAGTTCAAGAAATCAAAGAAACAAAAACCCAAATATTTCACTCTGTGTATTTTTTAAATTGAAATACTGAAATAAATAAAGTTCACGGTGATATTCTAATTTACAGGAATGTGCCCGTACAAAACTTCTATACAGCTCCTTTCCTTTGACGTAAAGTCTTCGTTACACTGAAGTGTAAACAGCTTGACGGACGGAATCAACAACATGAAACAATCCCTTTGATCTCATCGACAACCTGCTTGATCAGATCTAAATATATGAATTTCAGTTAGTTAGTTAGACAAACATTTTTGCAGTGCAGGGCAGCATAAACTATGCGTATACTATCTAATATCCACACATCCACACACACAGAAGCTGTCAAACTTTCCTGCTTTGCCTGTCTGTCGTCGTCGTGTTTATGCCGTACATTACACTAATCGCTTTTCTTTCTGTCTTTTTCTCCTTTTTTCTATCCTTTTTCTTTTTTGTGTCCATCTTTACTTCTGTCTAATTTGAATCTCTCAACTCTGGGTTTTCTCCTTGTTGGGCTTGGACAAACCTTTTACCTCCTGACTTCCTCTTCCTCTTCTCCTTCCTGTCTGCCATCTTTTTGTCTTGTCACACCTGGTCCGTCGCTTCATGTCCGCATTTTCTTGTTTGTGTCCTCATGTTGGACTGTGTGTGTGTGGCCACTGTGTGTTGCCCTGACCACCAGGCCGCTTGGACAGCCCGTTCTTGAAGCAGCAGCACAGTCCCAGCAGCCCCAGTACAGCCACCCCTCCCCAGGGCGTGTCGCCCCTCCGCACCCCGCCACATGCACGCAAGCAGCCCTCTGCTGCAGCCGGTAGGTACAGCAGGAGCCAGAAAAAGGAAATAAAAAGACTGTTGTCCTCAGTCTCCTTTATCCTAGCACTAAGGACAAAATGAGATAAAAACAGGAGGTAATTATAGCACCTTCTTGTTTCCAAGACACAAATCAATAAAAGCTTGGAAATATTTTAAATTGCAAATGAAACCCAAATATGTATCAATTTGAGCTTTTCCAGATGTTTACCTACCAGGGAGAGAATCATTTAGACCAGGAGTGTCCAAAGTGTGGCGCAGGGCCATTTGCAGCCTCTAGACTGATATGGTGCAGCACCCCCGTAGCACAGGCGGTTGATTTAGATGAAGACATTTTATTTTTAACTATTGCAAAATTATTACTTAATTACAATGGAAACTGTTGGGTACAAAACAAAGTATTAATTCTTTAATTAATCACGCTGTTTTATTCTCTTTAAATTTCTTGTTGGGAAAAATAAAAAAAACACATCAATCAGGTGAATTTTACTAGAAACCACACATTGGTGTGACTAAATCCAGTGTTTGTGGAAACTTTTAAACTGTAAGCTGTTATAGATATTAACTGCTAATAAAAGTTTTTCAAGGTCACGCTTGTATCTTTGTGTAAGTATTACTACAATTATCTGTTGGAATAATTTGAAAAAAATGAAACATCAAAGTGCAAAACAATTATAAGGAATCTTCAAAATGATTACATCAGTTATGAAAAGATATTCTGAAATATTAGGAATTTGGATTATCTCACATTTGGGCTAGCATAATACCATCCCTTATGCTTTTAATGTAGACCAATCACAGTGCCCAAAAGAATGCATTGTGGCAAGCGGCCAATCAGTCTCATGCATCATTGATAAGAAAATATTTAAATGTTTTTTTTATTGTTGGCAATGTATTTGCAAAGTTATAGGAGAAGCAGGTTGATCAATCTGTCCAGCGGTTTTGAATTTTTCTAGACTTGGTAAGGTGCAATTGTCTGATGTTTTTCCACACAAAATAAGTTTTGGGTTTTTTTTTAAAGAATGAAATCATTTGTCATTGCTGAAAAGTGACAATTTTTCCTTTCGGAGCAAATATAAAAAATCATTAGAAAGCTTTGGATCTGATATTATTTATGCGTCTATTTCCTTGAAATATAAAATCTGACTTTTATTTGACTAATTTAAATACTGCATGCTTACTTCAGTGGTAAGCAGAAAGAAATTTTTTTTTTTTTTTTTTGTGCCGCCCAAAAGATGTTTTTTCAGTCCACAGGACAAAATGTTTTTGGACACCACTGACTTAGTTTCAAAATTATATCCTGCAAAAATGAACAAATCTTAAATCTGATGCACCAACAATAGGATATTTTACAGGCAAGGAGGTTGAGATTAGAAACAAAAAGAGAATCCTGTAGATCTGGCTCCTCTCAATCCACATCAGAAGGAGCCAGTTGAGGTAGCTCAGGCATCTGGTTTGGTTACCTCTTGGACTATGAGTGAGTCGGTAAGCTCCCACTGACTGGAGACTCAGAGGAAAACTATGAAATGTTTCCTTGGAACACCTTCTGCTCTTTCCTTCTGGAATGAAATTATTTATGATCAAATTATCTAATTATTTGGTCAGAAAACAACTTGACTGAATTAAATTGGTTCTAACCTCTTAGCTATAATGTCTTCAGTGGAAACTAAGTCGTCCTTTGGAGCTGTAAATCCTTTATTTATAGATTTTTGTGATTCAGTGGATGTCGTCATCATGCTTTCGATGTGGTCCAGTCTGATGTTAAACTAGTCTATAAATGTTTCTGTTTGATGGTGGTTCTGGTTTGATTTTGAAGAATAATTGCAATGTTTTATTCACTTTCTGATTTTTTTTTGTTTGTTTCTTTGTTTTAATCTTGCGCACCTGATTATGGACTCTGTCACCTTTCTGCTAACACATCCTCTAAAACCCATTCCTGCTGCTGCCTTTTACCCTGACCTGTGAGTTTTTTTATTTTAAATCATGTTGTCAGTCATCTGCAGCTTGTTGACAGTGGAACTTGTGGGTTTCCTTGGAGGTTCGTGTAATTTTTGTGTGAATGCCAACATAAAGACCCTATGGTGATTGTTTTTTGTCATCTTTCAACTTATGACTACAGAGTTTCTGTTGAGCACTTTCCACATTTAACATTACAACAAATGTACAACAATAATGTAGTTAATGAAATGGCAGATAATTTACCAGGTCAGAATGTGAAATGAAGAAAAAATTAAGAAGAACATCCTAATTACTTGTAAATAAGGCATGGTTGGATTTGGTTTAGCATAAACTTATTTGATTAGCTCAAGATCTTACTTTTTAATCTAATTAGATTTATCCTATTATTTCTGAACATGTTCTGCCATTTTATTGTATTCCTTCATCAGCGGTTCATTGTGTTGGTGAACTCTTGTTAGCAGGTACTAGAGTGCATTGGACATCAATGAATGATGAAACATCTGAGAAACATCTTGGTTTTAATGTGTGATAGCTGATACTGTGATGATGTTGGTGTCAGGGTTCCTACACATCATAATAAAAAAACTGATACCACCTACTTTTTTTCATTTTTCATATTGAAAGCTTGACTAATGATTCAAAAATTGTAGTAAAGTTTATTTTTTTATTTTAGAAACACTCTTAGAATTTGGAAATTTGAGCGTGGAAAAGTCTAATGTGTATGGGGAATGTGTAGGAACACTGAAATTCAATTAAAACTGTATGGTGGTGAAATTAATTCCTGTCAATGATTTGTAGGATTATTTACATTGTGTTTTTAATAGTGATTAACTTAAAATCAACTGGACTTCTTTGTTCATGAAGATGATTCACCTCACATCCAAAACTTTTCATCAGTTCTGCACATGGGTTGAAGTTGTTAAGTTTATAGTTTATTTCAAGAATAAATACACTAATGGAGTTGTTAAGATCAATAATGGAAGTGAAAGTCATGTAATTACTGGTTCTATGGTGTGTTCTGTTCCATGTTTGTGCAGTTGTCACTTGGCAATCCAGAAATGTCTCCTATAGTATGTGAGTTGTTTTGGTCACGTGTTGGAACTGTCAGTGTTAGGTTAAGTGTAAGTGACAAACGTAGACTGCAGTGTAGGTGTTCAAAAGACGGAACTTTGATAATCCAGACATGTTACCTAGCAACATGTAAGTTGCTTTGGTCATGTGTTTCAAGCTGTAGATGACAAGTCCAGGCTGCAGTGTCGGTATTAGAAAAATTTAACCTGAGGCAACCTCTTTTTTTATTGAAATCTTGATAGTTTTTCATTACCCTCTTGAACCACCAGTCTTGTTCAAACCTGGTGAATTATTTTGCATGAGAGGTGAAACATCTTCAAGAATCAATAGAGGAAATCTAGTTGCTTTCAATCTTGAATGCTTTGAGTCTTGAATCTTATGGATTTTTTGCAATATTATAAAGCAACAAAAGCTAAAATCTTTTTCCTAATAAGGAATAAAAAAGCACCATAGATGTTTGCCCTAACTTGGGGGCACTTTATTATCAAGGAGGAATCACATAAGGTTCCTCTGCGAATGAGGAGCCAATCTTTTATCATGCTTCATCATGTTTAATTCAGCTCAGAAATGCTTCATTTGAATATGTTTATCAGAACTTGACTTCTCAATGGGAAACTGCATGGAAACAAAGTGGTCTGTGAATTATGTGTATCTGTTTTTGTCTGTTTTTTTGTTTTTTTTTGCAGATGACAATGATGATGAAGTGAGCATAGAGCGCAACATGGCCGCCATTTCGCCCATTCCTAAAATAGTCACTACGCCAATCAAAGAGGACTTTAACAGGGAGGAGGAAGACCACAGAGAAGATGAGTGGGGTACAAAGAAACATCTTTATTCTGAAATGACACATAGATTTACTCCTAGCCAAAGATGGTTTAGCCAGTGAAACGTCTGTCCTGTTTGGAGCTCAATTATTCAGATGGAGTCCCATTAGGAAAACTATTTAAAGAATGGAAATGACACAGAAAGCTTGACTGTACCTGGCTAGACTGTTTTTCCACAGCAGCAATGAAGACATTATTATTTTTAAACTTTTTTATGCATTCTTTCATGTGTACAATTTATCTATCAAAATGTGAACATCTACCCAATGTGGTTTCTTCTACTTTACAGTTTCCTGTCAGCTCATCCTGAAGTACACAGCAGATTAGGGATCTCTTTAACCTGCAAGATTTCAACGCAAAACTCACTTAAATGTATAAGAATTTGCATGTATGACAACCAGAAAATACTCCTACTGTCAACTGAATTTTTATTTGTTTTTGTTCGACCTTTGGATGCCCTTTTTTTGTTTGAAGCTAAACTTAAAACAAGAAGAGCTGCTACCAGTGCCTCAGCAGGTTATGTAAGATTTCATCAACTTTAAATATTATATTTTAGAACTAAGAGGATTTACAGAACTGATATGAAATCATAAAACACTTAGAAAAACACAAACATATTACAAGATTTTCCAAAATTAAAGGAAAATCTGGTTCTGTCATGGCTTCATACTGAGAGCTTTCACCAAATCCAAACTAGACTGACAACAGGAAGCTTAGTCCAAGTTTGCTATGTAGACTATCTTTGTAGCAGAAGATCACTCCATTCTTTTTCTGTTTTTCAATAAGTGGCCATACATCCATTCAGCACATTAAATATGTATTTTTTCCTGAGAAAATAATCAGATTTCTGTTTATGTACATGTAGCATGGGAGACTTCACAGGTTGTGGTTACAGATCACCCATATATGATTCCATATAACTGAAATTTTCTATTAGTATTTTTTTTATATAGATAGATTTATGAATGAAGGAAGAGCACAGTCCAGTTCTACTTTGTCATGCACATTATGCTAGCGTTGTACTCCAAACACAATTTTGTTGCCTTTTTTTTTGATAATGACAATAAACTTTGAATCTGAATCTGAATCTGAATAAAGGTTTTTGTGTTCAAAAAGTGATCCTTAAAATTACTTATCCACTTTGAAAACCAAGGGAAAGGCTGATTCAGACTTATTTTATGTTTGATACATTCAATATTTTCTGGGTCTAATATGTACTATTTACATGGTGTAACTGTAATTAATAAAAAATAAATAAAAACAGTTGAGGAAAAGAATATTTTGTCTAGTAATAATTATGATTTTATTTCCTCCAGATTCGGTGCCAAAGGAGGAACAGAAACGGCCCGTCCAGGAGTCGACGTCCACCAAGCCTGTGCAGAGCGTCGCGCCGCAGGCCCGTGAACCCTCCGGTGTTTCTGCATGGGACTCCGGGACAGACAACCTGGTTGACCTGTGGGACAGCAGCTCTGCCCCCACTGTCAACCCCATCCCCTCCACCCATTCATCCAATCTAGTTGACCTGATGGGAGACGGTGACGTTCTCCATGACGACGTCCCACCCAGCATTGCTGCCGGTAGCGGCAGACCTCAGCCCCTTCTCAGCTTTGACGAGATGATGGATGGGAGTTTCTGCTCGGGCACCAGCGCCGAAGACGACCCCACCAGTCTGGTAGATGTGACGGGGTCCGACCAGATGACCCTCAGCTACCAGCATGCGCTGCAGCACGCTTCTGGGGAGGGGCGGGATTCGGATGATGGGCAGCTGCTGATGACCAATGGGGAGACGCTGCTGAAAGAGGGAACTCAGGTCAGATGGCTTCAAGCTCCTGATGATTGTCTACAATTTTTGTCATTATTATGCTTTGTCATCTATTTTTCCTTCCTCTCGTTTGTTTTTTTAGGCAAGTGAGGGCTATTTCAGCCAATCACAGGAGGAAGAATTTGGCCAATCAGAGGAGTCATCAGCTAAGCCAGCGCCTGTGTTTTATAACAAGCCTCCAGGTTTGGCCAGTCTTTTATCTTAATGCTTCTGTTTGAAAAGAGATGCATTGTGGTGAAAGCATGCATTTTGTTATGATTAACTATGTTATGGATGGATGGATGGATGGGTGGACACTTTATCAAACAAGCATCTGCAGAAGCTGCCACTTGTTTTTTATGTTTCCAAGGTTCTCCAGCTGTTTCTTGGCTTATCTTATACCCCATTTGTCCTTTCTTGTTTCTATCTCAATCTCAGCTACATGTCTGTCAGAAGTTTGTCTTCTGCAGAGAATAAAACCAGCTTCTGTTCTTGTGTCCACTCAGAGATTGACATCACGTGCTGGGACACGGATCCTGTGGTTGACGAGGACGATGACTAACCTGCTGCTCTGACATCACAGTTGTACCCGGAGGAAGTAGGAACCGAGCTTCATGAAGAAACAGATTTCTTTCTTTTCTAAAAAAGAGCAAACAAACAAAAAAAAAGTAATAACAAAAGGTCTTGCATTAAAACTCTTTCAATATAATCTTTTAGAGGAAACAGTAGCCACCAATTGAGTTGAAAAGGCTCAGATCTGATCTGTTTTCTGTGTTTATTTATTTTGATTTTTTTTTTCTATGCAGATGTTTTAGCCTGGATTGAGGGGTTTTGTTTGTGGACATGATTATTTCACGTAGGGCACTACTGCATTAGAGACAATGAAGCTGAGTGTGCGGCCGGCGGCCCTCGCTCTTAGTTTGTAGTGCTTTAATAACACCTAAAAAAAAATTAAAATTCCAGCGCATCAAAACAGCTGCCATGTTTATCTTCACTCTCCTCTTTTCTCGTTCCTTCATACCTGAACATATTCACCTCCGCAGCTCTGTTAATCATGTATTTAGACATCACCTTCATGGAGGAAAAGTTATTTATTCGGGTGTATCTGAACTGAAAATCCTTTGAACAAGTCTGTGGTGCCGTTTATTTAATCTTTTTCACTCCTTTTGTATGATTTTAAAACTGAGTTCAACATTAAAAAGCCTTTTTTCTGTCCCAGTGCATTTTTATGCTTCTTCTGCCTCCTTGTGGTTGAACTGCAGCCTCACCATCAGCCCTGAGACTCATTCAAATTTACCACTTATATATTTACACAAACAAAACAGTTTACATAAATATACTGTACATATTTTTCAAATTTTTTAAAAGAGCATAGAAATGCAATAAATTTTTTCTGTCTCCAGTAGACATAGATCTACGTTTCTGTTCCAGGGCAGTATACCTTACCCTTCTTAGTTTTTAAATCAAATTTTTAATTTTAATCTTCAAGTTCAGCCTAATTTTATCTTTTTTTATTTACTGTTTCTGTCTTTGTATTAATCTGCAAGGGACCAGATGTCCTGGATTTGTCTCCAAATTGAAAGAAGTTAGTTAAGCCTTTCCTTGTTTTGTTTTGCCAATCAAACTTCCTTCTGTTAATTATATTACGAATATAAATCTTATGTAATGAATTAATATAAAGTCAGAGAGACTGAAATTTGACACTTAGAAAATCGTGTATTATGGTTGCTATGGTGATTCCCTTTATTTTGGGAGTAGCAGGTGGAGGAAAACAGAAACAGACACAATTTTAAGCATCAAATAAATGTTTTTTTTGCTTTAATCCTATGAGTTATGCGTTTTGTCCCAAGAAATTGGTGGACAAGCCTTCTAGCCATCTCTATCAATTTTTATGTGTCTGCAGTGTCTTATGTTGGAGATATGACAGGTTTTTCAAGGAAGATTCAGAGCTAGAACATAGTGAGAGTTATGATGGGCCTAATCTGGGATTAGTAGGGATTGTAACAGCTATAACAATGTGAATAGCATCTGGTGAAAGCAGACAAAAGTACTTATAATTAAGTGTATAAACTACATGCGGCAATGAAAATAAGAGCTTGAAACTAATATAAATTAAAATGTATTTTAATATTTCGTAGGGTCAGGGACTAGAGTGTGTGACATCATCACGGAGTAGAACAATCATGAAACATTAACTGCAATTAATGTGAAAATAAAAGGTGGAAAATATCAATTCAGTTAGGTAAAATCCAGCTTTCTGTGATCCTTTTAAACATTGAAATGCGACTGTGACATAAAGTATGCCTGAGTTGTTTAGCTCAGACATACTGAGCTAAACAGTAGCCCAGTATGCCTGAGTAATATGTCTGACATTTAGGTCAGTCCTTAACCTAAATTTTATTCTGTGTGTTTTTCTGCTAATTTGATTATACTGTTTATAATCTAGACTTATTTCCAATCAAGCCGAAGATGTTATGTGTGTTGGTTATCAACACTTTGGAAGAAGTAGTAAACTGAAAATGATGACAGGATCCAAATATAGTGACATCTATATATGACAAGGTAATGGCGTAGGAACATAAAGTGTCTTTCCATGCTTAGCTTAGTATATTCTGTAAATTTCTCCTAAAAAATCTATTCACAAAGCTGACAAAGAAAATTGTTATTCTATTTTTTAAGAAAACCACTAGTTTTGACGAACTTCCTTTTGCCTTCAGTTAGAATAACACGCAGCACAGCAGTAGCCTTGTATTTGTTGTTTCTGGTGTATCACATGGCTTAGCCCTCGGTCTTTGGTTGAGTTCCACACTTAATTTTTAAAGTTGTTTCCCTCAGGAGGAGAAAATGTAGATAAACTAAAGAAATTGAATAAATAGGCACCATGTTTGTGTAAAAATAAATTCTGACACTTCCCTGACATCTGGTACTCAAAGCAGCTTGAAGTATATAAATATATCAAAGAAAAAAAATCATTGTTGCCCCACACCTGCTAATATTGTTTTGTGCCAAGACAAAGGAACCACCTCAGTATTTTGTTATGTTTGGTTGCTAAGCAATGACTAGTTTGGTTGCTGTGGAAACCCGGTTAAAGACCCGGCTTGAGGACGCTGTATGTGTAACCCGTCAATATGTGTGATAGAATTGATTTTCAGTTCCCCTTTTTTGGATTTTGGCACAACAGTGTTGATCTGTTTGCTGTACAACCCTGTAGACAATAAAAAAGCAATAAGAGCAGCTTTGTGTGAGTGTGTGATTATCTGTAGAAGACCATGGCATGTTCACATTGCAGCCTAATCTTAAAGTGATAAAAATGCTGGTTAAAGCAGCACTTATTGAACTTTTATCTATTATATTTATAAACAGCTAAAGTGACTTTTGAAAACTGACAAATCATAGCCACTATTTTACATAGTCATTACATTGACAAACATTTATTTAAAACATTTTTATTGAACAAAAAGTGTACGAAGCACTTTGAATTGTCTTGTTGCTGAAAATGTGCTGTATAAATAAAATTCCCTTACCTTACCTTAAAACAAACAGGCTTTCCATTAAAGTTCACCACATCAAAAGCAAAGACAAGATATAATGCATAAAGAACTCTTTGTGAATGCTTAAATGTATCTTTGTGAAGGATACATTTAAGCAAAATAAAGTGAGATACACAATTTAATGAATGGAAATATTGATTCTTAGAGAAAAGAGAGAAGAAAAATCAGACAAAAAAATTTAATAAAATGCTAAGAAACATCAGGTTTCGGGAAAATATTTTTTGTAATTGGAAAGAAACGTGTTGCTCTTTTTATTATTGATCAATGACACAAACACAAATAAAATAACACCATTCTTATGTCACATGTTAAAAAACTTAATCCCTGCTCAATTTTCTACAATCTGCAATTCTGTTGGCTCAGGTTTGCAGACACAAGAGTTTCGTTCATCATGTGAAAAATGTATTTTCCACTCATGTCACAAACTATAGCAAAAATTATTCTGATTCAGTCCTAGTTTATTCATAATTTCTATCCAAGGAAACCAATTTTCTTATAATCTTTTAAAATGCTCCTCTTCATCAACATTTTTTTTTCCAATGTCAATAGATTTTAAACGCCTCATAAATCGCAGTTTTAGACTTTGTTTCCCCTCAACGGCTTCTTTTCACAACATTTCAGGTCATTACTGAACCAGGTTATGCAAGTCCCAGCTCAACCACCCGGTGTCTCCTTTGTCTGTACTTTAGTGGAACAACCAAGCCAATTGGGGAAAATTTTAAACTTCAGCAAAGTCCATGCCTTCAGAAAGCAATAGTTTTTCAATAGCCGAGGTTCCATAGAACAAAGGGGCTGTTTTTGAACAAGCTACGTAGCAATCTGCAATGAACTTCAAACTGGGGAGGAGATTCACCTTCCAACAGGATAAGTCAGGTTTATTTATATAGAACAGGCAGAGTGACAGAATGCATTAAATCAAAGGATGTTTGTGTTTGAATGGTCTAGTGAAAGACCACACCTAAATTTAACATAGAATCTGAAAACATATCTTCACGGATGCTGTCTGATTAGATATTTTTGCATAGAGGAATAAGTAAAAATGTAAACATGCAAAGCTAGAGCAGACAAGAAACCATGGATCAGAAAATGAGTCAGTTGTTGCCTGAAATTAGTAAGATTGCCATCAGACCTCAGGGGACCAAAACCTTCAGATGAGAGGGAGCAACAAGAAAACATTAAGCTATACTCTTCCATCAAGCTCAGTGAAAGAGAACTTGCTTTTATTTCAATCCAATTATAAAGTAAGTACAGTCCTGTTCTGGCAATTCAGAGGACATCCCATTCTCTGGTGTTGTCGTAGCGATTGTGACATTAGGGGTGGGTGAGACTGTTTCTTTACAACATGTAAACACTGCTGAACAAAAAGTAAACTTTACACCTTAAATGCACAACAATACCAGTTTAGACTTTGAAGCAACTTGTTAAAATTGTATTGTGTAACATTAAATCATGCTTGGCTGCAACGGTATCGATGGCAGCTCTTCTTCTTCTTCTTCTATTCAGTGTTTGTAGCTTCTTGGCGCAGCTCCGCTCCTGCTACTAGTAGCTTCACCGCATCAGTTCAGCGTTACACCGGCTGATGACGTTGCTGTGATTCACTTTGTCTGGTGTGTGATTTTAAAATATTTTATGCTTTATTGAGGATTTTTGTACATATGTTTTGGCAGTTCTGTGATCATGTCAAAGCAGCAACTTATATTAAAAAGTGTTTTATTTACGCTTGAAAGCTGCCCGCGACTGGGTGCGTTGTCGGCTTCCGTCAGTTGTGTCCCCGCTGGTCTGGAAGCTCCGTGTTTTACCTACGTGGCCAACTCATTGATATTCCTACATCGATTTGATACACAAAGGATGTGTGTTCCCATATCTGTATCCTCTGTCATTTCGTTCTGCAGTTAAAACCGTTTATCTGCCGTTAACACATCGTAGTCCGTTTTACAAACGCAACTTGAGCCCTGAGACGTTCGCACCGGTTGCCAATAGCGCAGAAACTGCTAGAAGCTGACAGTATAACGCCTAAGTACTTTGCTCAGTTTTCCCCAATCTAACCGACCAAGTAAGCGGTCGACGCTCCCTGTTAAACTCGTCTGGTGCAATGGCTCGCTTACAGCGTCTCAGTTGGCCTTCACCAGCGGCTAAGGCATAACTGAATTTTAAATTCAGTCATTTGCCTAATTGTGGACTCTTGCCTTGTCACGACGGTGATACGTGCAGTAGAGTGGCTTACCTACCGAACATGAAGTCGGCTAATAATTCCTCCTTGGTTCATCTCTGTTAAGTCCGTCCAGCGCTTTTACTAATTATTAATCAGCCTTAAATTCTTGTTAACAAGGGCCATTGTCCAATCATTGTTTCTCTTCAATTTTTGTCCAGTGTCCATTCACTACTTATCAAAAGTAACCCTAAATAGAAGGTGGTTTAGTCCCAATGTATGTGTTTTTTGGCATTCGACTTATAGGAATTTTCCCAGACGCACAATGTATAGTGGTTGATTGTTTCATATTTCATTCCGGTAGCACAGTACAGAACAATCCAGAGGATTTAAATGGTCTGGCAGTCACTGTTCCAGCAGGTATTTAACAAGTGATCATTTTCCTAGTTTAAGTTTTAGTTGTTTTTTTCTAAGTTGTTTGAATTTCTGGATATTCCTGGTCTCAGAACCTCTGCTTGTCTCAGCCCTGATCATTTTGACACTGTTAATGAGCAGACTCTCTCTGCCTCTGCTCAGTCCAGTTCAGCTATTAGACGGAATCATTCATTTCAATGTTTAATCTCAGGTCTCGCTCTGTAATTTTATTTTCTATATGTCCCCTGTTTTTCATCCTCACTTTGAATCTTAGTTTTTCTTTATGCTCATCTATAGCTCCAAGCCCCTGAGTTTTAGATTATGTTCAACCAGTCTTCAGGCACTCTTTTGGCCTTACACCAACACTCCTGTCCTTTCCAGGATTCTCTTCATATGATTATATGCATCTCTTCTGTGTCAGTAGCTTCCCTCAGTGCCAGACGAGCACTTCGCAATTCGCTGGTGGTGGTTGGTCTACCTTATCCAAAGTGTAAACTTATCATGTGATTGTCCTACATATCCCCTTTGTGTCCTCCCATGCTGTTATTTGCAGGTTCATTTCCGCGTTATCACTCTCGCCTGTATCCTCCAAAGATTGAACCCCTAAGTCTACTTCCAGCTTCTTTGTCCCTCAATCAAACAGCCCTATTGCCAACCTCTTTTGGTTTCCCTGAAACTATCTCAGTAATCCCTCAGCTTGCTCATCTATCAGTCTGGCTCCGCCATCCCAGGAACCCTGCGTTTCTCTGCCCCTGCAGCTGGCCCATGTCCCAGCGCTTCTCTGCCCCCGCAGCTGGCCCATGTCCCAGTTTTGTTTTTGTTTTTTTCCTCATTCTTTTCAGCATGGCTCCTTTACAGCGGACACCTATCCTCCAGCCTTTCTCCAGGCGATTTCGTGTCCCCTAAGCTGATTCCAATCTCATGCCTGGCTCCGCGCCTTCAACTATCCTTCACTCTCTCGCCTGGTATTATTTCAGCCCTCTTTCTCTTAGCAGGCCTTCATTCTTCATTTGGGCATCATGCTATCATGAAAACCCCTCTATCAATCAAAATTGATTCCTCCTATCAGCATCTCACCTTTCTAGTTATCTGCACTCCTTTGGCTGATTACGTGTACTTTACTTTCCTCCCTGCATTCTCAAGTCAGCTCACAAGTTTTAGGTCTCACTTTCCCTTGGGCCTTGGCCCCAGCCTCAGCCCCGTTTTTGGGGGGAGAGCATCCCTAATCAGTTATTGGGATGTTCACAGCAAATCTCAGCTCGAATCAGCTGCCGGGGCCTGAGCGCCAAAGAACTGTTATTCATTCCTGTCATTACATCTTTTAATTGTTCCTTTTCCTCCGTCTGAGTCTTTCCAGATTGAAATGGAGCTAATAGCGAAAGTTCAAGCTGGGAGAATCCGCCCCCTCTGTTTCGCCCATTGCTGCGTCATGCTCATCTCCAACCTCAGCGCTGGACCTAACCCGGCGCATGACACCCACGCCGTCAGCCGCTTCCCAGCTGTGTTCAACCCACCACCTCCCCTTCTCCACCCGCATCCTTCGGCTCTCCAGGATGTCACCCTTTCTTGACCTCCACCACCAGTTTTGGGCCCCGGGGAAAGAGCATCCCTAATCAGTTATCAGGATGTTCACCTGAGCAAATCTCAGCTCGAATCAGCTGCCGGGTCACGGGCGCCAAAGAACTGTTATTCATTCCTGTCATTAAATCTTTTAATTGTTCTTTTTTCTTCGTCTGAGTCTTTCCAGATTGAAATTTGATTACTCAATGAAAAATCCATCAATCAGCTAGAAAATGTGCATCTCTTTTCCCTACATCATTTAAGTTTGTCACTGGTGTTGCACATGAAACGGATCTCCCCAAGGAAAAAGAAGAAAGCAACAATATATGTTTTCTAAAAATAAATTGCAAATGCGTAACTTGGATACGTAACTTTAATCTGATTATTGGATTGTAAATAGTAGCACGTTAGATTACTCGTTACAAGGGGCCAGATTTGAGTAACACGTTGATGACGCCATTGTTTGACATTTTTGCTCAAGCTATTTACGGATCGTTCAGGTTTCCGATATGTGTTCCCATCCCCACTGATAAACTTGTTCCTACGCCCTTGATGAAGAGAGTCGGGTCGTGGCTGATGTTGAAGGAACTTCTCCAGCATCCGTTTCCTTCAGTTGTTTTGGTGGAAATGTTTGTGCAGAAGGATTCACACTGAGTGTCAGACTGTCTCATTTCTGCCAAAGAAGCATTATCATCTCTACTGCAATAAGCTTCAAATAATGTTTCAGTGAAGCTTTTATCACTTTGTAATGTTAGCATTCCTAATCAAAATCCTTAAATGTGTTCTGAAACTGAGGACATGAAGACTTTCAGGTGTTTCTTAATCCTGTTCCTTCTGTATTTCTGCAGAATCTGGTTGTTCTCTAACCACTCCTGCATTTCATATCGCAGCCTTTATGTAAATAAAAAAGGTGGCACTCGGCCTTTTTGTGGGTTAGGGAAAAATGTGAAGTTGAGGTACTAACTTACATAACTTGATAAATCAATGTTTATATATGAAATTGTACCTAAAATCATTTAAATTAGAGATGCACTGATCCAATATTATTGGTATAGGCCAAATATTGAAAAAAAAATTCTAGATTAGGCTTTGGTGACAGATCTATTCAGCATAATTCTATGCTTTGTGGTCTGAACAATATCATGCTTTATTATTTTACATTATATTCTTTAACTTTCTGAACTATTTGAAAGATGGTTTGTTGAAATTTATTTTTATATGTTTGACCAAGGTACCGTAGACAGTCTATTGTTAGGTTTTTTATTTATTTTACTTCAGCCCCTGAATTCAGCTCTGTTTTCTATCAGCATCAGCCAGTACTAAAGCTCTGAAGCATCCAAAATGAAAAGAGGACTGGTGCATCACTAATTTAAATCTGTCGGTTCATTAGATACGCACCAAAAATAATTAAATGGTGAAAATAATTAAAATGCGTGTTACATGTTAACTTCAAATAATTATTTTACATTTCCACTGCTATAGTTGTTCATAAATCTATCTCAGCGGTCACAATAGCTGTCCAAATGACAATTGGTAAATCAGTAGATTTACCAACTACTGATTGGTTAATCTGAACAGTGATAAAACTGCAGAACAAACATTTTGTCTATTGTACCATCCTCTAAAAATTGTATTTGTTGGAAAATATATATTTTTTCTATTTTTTTTATTATTTTTAGGAACAACTACTGATGGTTACAACCTGTGCAACTAGTTTTTCTACCCACTTTTCCCAGATTGGCATCATCTGATGCAGAAGTGTCTTTGTTTTTGAACTCATAATGGTAAATATTGGGCTATTTTTATGTTGGCTAACCATGGCTGAATTTGGACCTCCACCTCAAATATGAAAACAAACCCAGAACAAAATGAAAACATCCTGATGTAGAGAGCAGGAGTATGTGCTGCTCCCCCTCCAGAGACCCTTCATTACTTAAGAGGACATTTGTAGTTGTGGAAACACTCCTGAATGGTTTCTTTCTCTCTGTCTCTTTATATAACCTCAAAGAGTGAATCATCGAAGAGTTTGTCTCCGTGGTGAAATGTGTCTCTAAGTTAATAAATTCACTTAGATTTTGTCTGTCTCCTCAAGGCCAGAAGACACTGCTCTGAAGGTGTGAAAAGGTTGTGAATCATCAGGCTGAAGGTGCTCGTCTATTCCTTGCATGCAGATGAAAATATACCAAGTCCATTTGGTCCAAACACTCAGTAACTGCAAATTAAAAGACTGAACCCTGCTGAGAACATAAAACATCCATACTGTAATTCAAAAGCAGCACATTGGTGAGTTAAACTAAGAAGACACTGCCTGTTGGGACCTGCAGTAATAGCTTCAAAGGAGACTTGCATAAAGAGGTCAAAGTCAATTACATGCATTGCAGCTCAATCCTGAAACAAGTCAAGCAAGTTCAGCTTATAATACCAATTGGTAAAAAAAAAAAAATCTTTTTAGGAATAAAGCATGGTCCATTGTGTTATTTTCTTTGCAGCAAACCCTTATAATGAGTAAGTAAGCAACAACAGTGGAAAAGAAAACCCTTTTAACAGGAAAAATGTCCAGCACAATGAAGCTTGTTTTAATGGAATACAGTAAGGAGAAAAGTGCTGCTTCTCCAAGGTACATCATTTCTCTCACAGCCACAAGGACACAATGACTGCATTGTTATTCTGGTCAGAAATCAGCAAATTCTTTATTTTCAGTTGCATTCTTATCTTCTTCAGAGTAGACAGTGTATGAACCTGAGTCCTAGGGCTGTAATGCAAAGCGGTGCTCGTTAATGGTCTCCTACTGTTTAATAAGCCCTAGTCTGAAAACATCATGAACACCTTCAGTGTGGTTCCATCCCCATAAGCGTCCAACATAGGCCCCTTTTCCACCGGCTCTACTTAAACAACCCGGCTCGGCCCGGCCCGGCTCGGCTCGGCTCAGCTCTATTTCGGAGTGACCGCGTTTCCACCGGCCCAACTTGGCTCTGTAGCAGGGTGCCGCCTCTACACTGGTGTAGCGCCCCCCGCCACCAGTGTTTACCTTCAGGATGTCTGGAGCAGGGATCACATGAGCTCAATATGCTGATGAAACATTTCTGATTTAAAAAAAAAATGTGGCTGATGTTCTTACAGAGTTGAAGTGCATTAACAATCTGTAGTTTTTAATTTCTCAATACGTTTAATTATGATTCACCTGATGTCCAAGTTATACTGAGAACAAATAAAGCTTTATTCCTTCTAATTTGACTGGTTCTAGTTTTAATCAAACCTTCCATATTTTCACATTTTGGTCACTAAGAATTAAAAGTTTAAACTCAGTCTTATTTATCACTAATTAAGGTTAGAGGTTTCAGACACATTTTCTCACTTTCTTACATTGAAGATTCTCCAGGAAGACAGATAAACAGTGAGTGGATAGAATGATGTACAAACTGGAAACTAACAAACATGATTTGTATTTTGGGTTCTTGTTAATAGCAACTAACTGAAAACGAAATATAAATCACCGTACAATATGACAAAATACTGCATGCTTTACTTTTAATAGCCACCCATTCCTTACTGCAGGGATCAGACCAGGAGTTGTGATGTTTGCAATGGTTTTGCACTGCAATGGGAGGGCCTTTGTGGCACATCAGGACTATACAGAGTCAGTTGTATATGTACTACTCACAAATATTTGGACATCAGTGTGGGCAGTACAGTAATTGTATGGACTCAAATTGTAAATTACATCTTATATCCGTCTTAAAAACTAAAGAATACCTGTGCAGTGTCAGTGTGTGGTGTAGAGTTAAAAAGTGTTGAAGAAGATTTTAGGTTATAATATATTTTTGGAAAATCTCTGGCTGTATCTTCTTCTCACGGATCCCAGGTTCTCCCGGCGGGCCGAAGTGAAACCACACAGAAAACAAAAATGAGTGTAGACGTTTTTCAGAGATTATCTGTCTCATGTTAGGACAGCGAAAGTTTTAATAAGTATGTAAAATTTATTTATTTATTTTTTAAGTTAGATGCTGCAGGTTTAAGCAGAGGTTCGGTGTGAGAGTCACTACCAGGTGGAGCAGAAGCGGCGCTCCGTCTGTCAGATATTACTACCTGTAGTGTAGCAGCGGTTCAACAGCGAGAGCAGAACCTGCGTCTTACATCGCAGCTCGAAGACTTAAATAATTTTCCGGGTTATTTGTTTAGCTTTCTGACCGTCATGCTAATCCGGGCGAGTGTTTGTAGCTGTGCGCTGCTTTACCTGCTATCTGATCCTCCATATGTCTTTTTTTACTGCAGTGAGCCTCGATGTAGCCAAACACCGTCAAGTATGGCATTGTTTTTATGCCATATTAGATTCGTCGTGTTGATGCATTTTGACCTGCTTCAATTTTCCGCCGCAACACGCAAACTTCCCCATTCACTCAGTGCGTTATAGTTACACATTGCTTAGGATTTGTTGCTGCGCGTTTGCGCAGTGAGAAGGAAAGAGGAGACCAGCTGCACAGGGAGGCTGCGAAATGAGATGCAGGTGATCGGTTTGTGTGATCGTTAACAAGAAACCGTGATCGTCGATCACCGATCATACACTTTTTCACGGAAATCGGCCGATTATGATCGGTCGCCGATCATAATTGTAAATAACTAAATATCTTTAGTTATTTACTAAAGTTGATCTATAGCAAATGAATTGTGCTGTGGAGTTAAGAGGAACTGTTTCCTTCTTCTTCGTTGTTTTTTTAGGAGTGCCTGAGATGGGTTCTGTTTGGTTAAAATAAAAGCTGAATAAACATTGTGACAGTTACGCTATTCCCTCTCAGTGTTCTGCTCTTTCTTCACCCACGGCCTCCTATTTTATGGTTGCACGTTGTTACGGACTGACCGGTAAGGCACAAGGACAAAGACATATATATAAAAAAATTTCTATTTATTTTTCAAAAAAATCTTAAAAGGTTTTCAACAACAAATCTAAAAAATATAGCAAAATGGGCCCAAAAGAAATCAACTAAGGCATACGTAAGTCAGGATAACAAACCAACAGGCACGTGCAGAGGGGTGTCTGGGGGTGCTTGAGCACCTGCCCCTTTTGCTCCTTGCCCCCAAGTGCCCTTTTGGTCATTTTTTTTTCTTTTTTTGTGTTATTATTTCCTTAGCCCTCTTATGACACATAATAACATTTACTAAAATTATTTGTTTTTTGTCGCCACCAGGTTTGTCCCAACCTGATGGAGAGAGAAGACAGAAAAAACAGGCCATTAGTGATGAACTTATATAAACAGCAAACAATTTGAGCATGATTCAGAGATGAATGTTGACTTACAGGCTGGATATCAATGAAACCTTCTGAACTTCCAGGTTGATGGATCTGAAACTCTTCTCCCAAGTGTGTAAGGTGGAAACCGGGAGGAGAACTGGCAGCAGCGTCAGGGCTACATTATCTTGTCAGTCTGGCAAACATAAGCTTGTGTTAAAATGTTACATGTGAAAAACAGTTTAGAAAATATCTCTTGAGCTTCAGTACCTTAAGGGAGAAAGTTCATGTTGTTGAGAAGATGGCCGCTCCTTTCTCTTCTTGGCCATACAAAAGATCTTCTTTGAGAACAAGAGAGAGAAGCACAAAAACAGGCCTTTAGTGAATTTAAAGGTAAAGGGCTACATTCTCAAAAACTAATTTCTGACTGATTCTAGTTTAACACAAAACCTCACTATTGAATGTGATGCACTTAAACAATTTGAGCATGATTCAGAGATGAATGTTGACTTACAGGCTGGATATCAATGAAAACATCTGAACTTCCAGGTTGATGGGTCTGAAACTCTTCTTCCAAATTAGTAAGGTGGAGCAGGGAGGAGTACTGGCAGCAGCTGCAGGACTACATCATCATCAAACATAAGTTAGTGTTAAAATGGTAAATTAACTAGAAAGCATGACAACATTTTAGAGAACATTTCTTCTGAGCTTCAATACCTTGAGGGAGCAGACTCATGTTCTTGGTCATGCAGAAGGTCTTCGTTGAGAACGAGGAGTTTGGGTTTTGCTCAATTCTCCTGAAGATCCTGGATGTAAAATTACAAAATCTATCAGAAATGGAGGAACCTCCACACACGTATTTATCCAACATTGTAGTGTTGCAATATCTTTCAACCTGATTGATGTTATGCTACAATCTGCCGCTGAAAATCTTCAAAAACAATTTCAGATGCATTTATTTCTCCCAAAGTTAGCATGTTCTTTTTTTGATTTTGTTTTAAAGGATTTTATGTAAAAATTGCAGAAGACTTAAGTGGTCAAGGGGAAAGTTTCATAACCAGAAACAGGTCCAACTGCACTACTACACACAAATATTTGACCCCATCACATTTAACATCACATTTTTAAAGGTTCACATTTTGAAAAACATTTTCCAGAAAGGCAGTGTATGAATGGGTAATTAATCTAGTCAATATAACGTTTTCTTATATATCCATTTTCTGTACACCCTTGTCTGTAGTGGGGTCAGGAGAGATGCTGGTGCCGATCTCCACTGAATGTTTCGGGTGAGAGGAGGGGTCACCCTGAACAGGTCACCAGTCTGTCGCAGGGCAATTCAGAGACAGACAGGACAAACAACCACGCACACACACACACACACACACACACACACACACACACACACACACACACACACACACACACACACACACTAAACCAATTAACCTAACAGTCATGCTTTTGGACTGTGGGAGGAAGTACCCACGCATGAACAGGGAGAACATGCAAACTCCATGGAGAAAGACCCAGGGCCTGGAATCGGACCCAGGACCTTCTTGCTTCAAGGCAACAGTGCTACCAACACTGTGCAGCCTATGAAGTTTTTTTGTTTTGAAACATAAAGTTTTTTAAAGAAATTTAAACTTAAAAAACTCTGAAGATAAAGTAAATGAATGAAATACAATAAAATCTAAATTATAACTGCAAACCTATTAGGGGCTAATCATCTTATGAAAATGTCAAATTGAACATTTCTTATGAAAAATTATTTCAGATTTGAACTAATGGAAGTTCTTTTCAGCAACTTTAAATTTGATCATCTCGGTCTTGTCAAATGGTTTCTTTGCTGGTTGCACTCTAAGGCTGTTTACAATTATGAAATGGAAACATGAAGGTATGAAGTGATATTTGAATACAAATTGACAAACTGAGTCTTTCTATTTTAACTTTGGAAAGTACTGATTATTGTAACTTTAATGAAAAAATCATAATTTAGGTGATTTATATGTGCATTTAACAAATTATTAATTTGTGTACTACTTCCAGAAAATGTCTGTGTGTTGAATGACAAAATGTCACTTTAATCAACAACATGCTTCCATCTCCACATTCTGCTCCCTGTTACTTTGTCATAACTATCTCTGATATTTTTATGATCGAGCCTCTTCACACTGATAAAAAGCATCATTTTGTGGCAGCGGGACACGATGAGGGGTTGAGAGCATGTGACATTTAAACAAATTGCTCTGTTTGTTGCTTACAGGCTGAGACTGTGAAGTTAAATATAGCTTTGTAGTCTAGAATTTGCACATCATTGCTGATGATCCGTTTAAAGGTCAAACCAACAGGGGATTCTTCTGTTGTAGGTTAGAAAAGTTCATCTGAATGCCTCTTTTATTTGTGCCAGAAACTTTAAAAGTTGCTTCACCTCAGGCGATGCTTTTTAGGGTGGATTTTCTTTCATGCACAACTTTTACTTTTACCCAAAGTTAAAAGGTTGGGTGGATGAATGTGGAAGTAAAGCTGTGTTTTTGTTCCTCACATAAAAAACAAATCCCATGTTTTGTTCCTGTTCAAACTCACCTGAATCAAATGAAAGTCTTGTTACCAAGGTGTCTGCAGAGCTTGGTGAGGTCCAGTTTAGTTTTTATCCTTCATCCATTATTATTCATATACTCCATAACTACAAAATTTTCAAAATGTTGCATTGGTTGATGCGTTTATTAACCAAATATTGGGAGATTTTATGAGTTTGCATGTATTGGATATGAAAAAATATATACTATGTTTCCATATTTGGGTAGCCAGTCATTGATTAGAGTCAATCAAGGAAAACCTTGTCGATTTGGATAGCGAGCTGATTGATTTATGCTTTTTTGCATTTTGTTCTATTAAAGGAAGTGTATATAGTCACTTTCCCCTTTGTTGATTCCCTAAACAAAGGGAAGAAACATTGTTGATGAGATTGTTTTATTACACAAGAAAAAAGGCATTCTGACAATGTTTCAGATTGTTTTTCATGGCTGTACATGAAAAAGGTCCTTTTCATATCAGAGATCCAGTCATGTAATTTAAAAAAACAAATCTCTCCTGATGGTTAAGACAGCACTGAAAATGACAAAGCTGTTACAAAACAACAATCTAAGTTCACTTGATTTTGAGCAGTTGTTTCTCTGTTCTTAGAAGAAGCTCGGTCTTCTGTTTGGTGTCACACGATGTCTGGGTCCCACCAAAGGTCACCATGTGCTCTTCTACCCTTAATTCTCACAGTACTTGAGAGGATGCAAGCTGTGAGACAAGTGATACAAAGAAAATCAGAGCAGATAAAGGAAACAGGCAGTTCTCCGGAGCCATGGCAACAGCAGGCCGGTACAATGGGTGGCTCTGAGACAGAAGCAGAGATCAGGGATGAATGAGAGAGGAGGTGGAGATGGAAATAAAGACCAGGGGAGGTTGGATTTGCAGCTTGTTTGTTGCACATCTTTACCTCGTTATGGCTTCTTCTTCTCTCCTCCTCTGCACCTCCAAAGTTCTTCAACTCTGTCAGCCTCAAAAGTGATGGCAGAGCACCACTGTAGCTCTACAACAGTAGCTGTGTTTCAATTACAAATGTGCAAAACCGTCAATATTCTGCTAATGTTGAAAAAACACAATTTTGCAGTTGTGTTGTTTCCATTAAATAAGAAACACAATTGAAATCACTCGTGAGTAAGTTTGTTCACACGATAAGTTATTAAAAACATGTTGCTCCATGATCCTCCAATTACTTCCTGTTGTTCTTCGTGGTTAGCACTAGTGTAGCAACATCCAGTGGTTGATTGTGACTTATTTTCCACTAAGGTTTGTGACATAAAACAATTTCAATATGGCCAAAAAACCACTTCATCCTAACGGCAAAACTTTTTATTAATTTATTTAGTTTTGTTTTTGTTTTGTTTTTTCAAAATTGGTGTATTTCCCTAAAGCAAATTTATTTTCCAAATGTCAAATTTCAGAAATATATGATCAATGGAAGCACGGCTACTGGTACAAACTTGTTTGTGTCCTCCTGCACTGATACTTTAACTCTGCAAACTAAGTAAGTGCACTCCTGAGTTCATTTGTAGTTCCTCTTACTGGCTGATATGATGCTCCCAGTAGGGATCCAGGCTCAGACTGCAGTGCTGCGGCCCAGCAAAGGGAAGGCGGTTGGCATACTGCAGCTAGGCTCCAGACTTCTCAGTCTATGAACCCCCTGAATATCTTGAAACCCTCCCTGAAATCCCCTCATTCTTCCCTGAAGTCCCTGTATTTCACTTTGCATACTCTCATAATGAGTCCTAGGCTCCCTGCGCGGCATGGTCGCCATGGCGACGGCGGTGGCTGCCTGCAACGAGCGCGCCCCCGGTGGGGTCAGGCTGTTGTGGTTCAGGGTCATGTTGGACAGGAGATGACCCAACGAGTCCCAACGCTGGGATGAAGGCAGGCGGATCAGCGAGGAGTAACCCCTGTCAGGGAACACGGTGGCCAGAGGGAGCTTGCTGGTCTCAGATGTGACGACTGGAGGCAGGTTGGGGTTTTCCCTGGAAGTCAACGGCGCTCTCCGGAGTGGGCCGGGCTTCAGGTATGTCCCCCCTCGAGGGTCAGCCAAGACCTCGCTGTAGGGTGGAGGGGGGTCCTCCATCAGGACCGCTTCCTCATAGCAAGGCGGCTTCCCAAATACATCTGTGTCTGGAAGAGAGAAAAGTCTAGCTTAGAGACGGATCAGGCATAAAATTTCTCAATACGGTTGCTACTGACAATTATTTTAGTAATCGATTACACTGAAGATTAATCAAATATAAAAATTTGGCACATTCTGAAATTTTATCATTTAACCACTTAAACTTATTTTGTTTAAGTGGTTAACTTAAACAAATTAACTTAGTTGTATCTTTTAATGTTTTTCTATAAAAACATTAAAAGATACAACTAAGTTAATTCAGATCTGACTGAAATGCAATAACATTTTTTTATTGAACGCTTTATAATTTGCAGCAAAGGATCCATCTACAAATAAAAAATACCTCTAACATTAATGTGTGAAAAGCGCAGCTCTTTCTGCTTGATTCAACATCAACAGTGTAGAGCTGATCTGGTGATTTCTTTAACAATTGGGTAGCAAAAAGTGCTTAAGAGATAAGAGATATATTTTTTTTTTACCAAATTATCAGTAAAAAAAAATCCCCTGATAATTCAGTTTGTTTGTTTTTTACTGAATTATTATTTTACTGAATTATTTGGATAAGTCAGTAAAAATTATCTACTGAAGTAGATAAATATGTGAAAATAAATATGTCCTACCAGTTGCAATTTTCTGGCCTATCATCAATATTTAAAAAGCACCGATTTGTTTCTGTTTTAAATATAGCAGAAAAGTTGCCAAGTTGGCAACAGTAGGCTGAGTATTGTGAAACGTAGCCCTCTCTCAAACCCTTGAGATTGAAGAAAACATCAGTGGATAAGTTTGGGTTCACATGTAAGTATTGACCAATCATCAATGACCCAAAATTAAAGAAATGGGGCTGATCAATGTGGACACCCCTAAAAATCTCCCCCATCTCCCCCTCCAAGGCCAAGTCCCTAGAGGAAACTGAAGAGCACATGGATCACTCTTCTGAAGTGTTTGTGATATTTGGTCAGGTTTAATGAATTGTTGCTTTTGATTAAGAATTGCTGAATGGTTGAGAGGAAAGCACAGAACCTAATGATGTTTGTTTATACATGATGAATACTTTGTGTTGTACCAAACGTAAAAAAAAAAAAAAAAAAAAAGTTCTGCTGGACCAAATTCAGAGGACTGCAAATGGTGCCCCAAGATTGCTATTTGGAGATCCATTTGCCATATTGCAAGACATTTTTAATATATTTTTTTTCTGCTTTAAATTTTCCAAACGACACTTCATGATTGCAAAGTGAAATGAGTTTGCCTGAAGTGGTAGAAAATGAAGATTGCGAGCAGAGAGAACATGAGGCTGCAGCGACATCTGTGTGCAAACATGCTGCGTTTTTGGGACAGTGATCATAAACCTGTTGCCTGCTGGGTTACACATGACAACATGTTCATCTGCAGGAACACAAACAATTGTTGCTCTGATCTCAAGCTCTTTCTGCGTCTTTCCTAAGCCTCCAGATTTGTTCTTCTCAGAGAACCTGCAGCACATCGACAACAAACTGCTCATTTGTTTCCATTTGTCTCATCACTCTACAGCTCTCCATATTCCTTTGGTCTAACTGTTTTTTTAGCAGTTTGTCGTCCAGTATTTTCTACAGTGCACACTCAGATATTCCCACGGCGGGAGCAAAATGCCAAACAAGCCCATACCCCCAGTGCCCGGCTCGGTGTTGTTGATGGCTGAGATCTCCACTTACTGCTCATGAGTGACTAATACTGTTTATTATATACAATGGAGTGTAGTGAATGAGTGACGGAGGCTGTGATTTCACATGTGGGGGTTTTTTTTTCCGGTGCTCTGACAAGATCAAGAAAACAGTTTTCACTGTTTCTTTTTATTTATTGCAGAGCTCTGTCTGAGTTTTTGTGTCATTGTTTTCACAGATTTTTTTATACTGTCCATGCCATTGGGACATGACTCGTTGTAAACTGGTCTTAATTTATTTTTGTTTGCTTGAGCCAAGTTGGATCTTTTCTTCCTGCTTCCACATGTAAATCCTGGCAAGGAGTGACAATGTACAACATGGAATTTATAAACTGTCAGGTGTTTAACAAATTCTGCTGTGCCACACTCATCAGCACACCTGCTGGTAAGTCTTTGTACAGGCCCAGTAGGACAGCACTTAGTCTGGTCCTGGATCATTTCACATGGTGAGAGCATAAGAGAGGAAATCCTTGGCTAGTTCACTTCTCACAATGTTTCTAACTGTAGAGTCCTGGTCCTTTCTTATGTGCTATTCTTTTCAGCTCAGCTCAAGGGCTTTCTGCAGGATCTTATTGTGTGGACTGAGACGGACATAGAAGAAGGTTGATTATTGTGCCTGAGCTGTGGTTGAAGCTTCAGTGATGTCATTTGCAAAGGCGGCTTCAACTGTGCACCAACACTGCCTAAAATTTAAATGAAGGTCTGAAACCCATGCAATATTATTTTTCCTTTATTTTAATTAGCCATATGTCAGTTAAGTTTGGAGAATAAAATTATGCTGCAACTCATCATCCATCTGGATGTTGTAATGGTTGACTTCAACAAACCCATTTAAAGGGGCGGTATTACATATTTCTCCAGGCACATGGTGCCATTTTACAGCACAATAAAGTAACTGTTAGCTTATAAAAATGATGTCCATGTTAATTTTGACTTAAAAGAAATTTGAGTTAATAATTTAACACCTTGAATTTGGGCTCTCCTATAAAGAGCTACGTCTCATGAAAGAAGTAGCTATAAACACATACTAATTAGCAAACACAGTTAGCTTGTGTTTGCTAATTGCTGCTGGCTAGTCTAAATAAGCCGAGTGGGGTTTTGAGGCAAACAACAATTTAGTCTCAATAGGCCACGTCAGTCTGAATTTTCAACTTTAAGGGAGATATTCTATTCAATGAGTCTGATTTTTGTGAAATTTTTGGAAATCAAACATGAGGATAAATTGCAGCAACTTCAATTCACATGATTTCTCTCAGGACCTGTACACCCAGGCATAACTGTTGGAAACTAACAGCTGTTTGCGGAACAGTTGCCATGGAGCTGGGTGTATTTATAGATGCAAATGTGTTTTGTGTGTATTTGTGTACCTGGCTGCAGTCCATCACCTCCCCCGTCAGGGCTGACAGACACCTACAGGAACCCAGCCTCATTGTTTCTCATGTCGAACGTGCCACGGCGAACAATACGAGCAGCTGCCACGGAGGCTTGAAATAAACATTAGCATGGAGACATCAGCAGCACCGACGTCAAGGTGGACGTTTGTGTCCACAGGGACAATCACAGATTTACTCTGATGGACAGATGATGGAAATCTCTAGGAGCTACTGTTAATAACTCAACCTCGCCTTATTGTTTGTGGCTCTGTGAAGTAGAGCTGCAACTAATGATTGTTTTAGTAATTGATTATTCTCATGGCTAATTAATTAAACAGACAAAAAAAATTAGCACATTCTGCAAATTTTTCATTTAGCCAATTAAGCCTTTTTTATACACTGTAAGAAATACATTAAATAATTGTTTTTCACATAAGAAAATATTTTATTGCCTGAAATCCTATAATGTAGCATTCCTGTAGTGTATACTTAATCATTTGTAGCAAAAGATGCATCTCCGGATAAAAATATCATTCCATTATGTGAAAAGCTCAGCTCTACTTGATTTAACAGGTGGGCTGACCTGCTGATTATTTTTTGGATTAGCAAACTAAGAATTGGATAACAAAAGGTGCTTAATAGATTTTTTAAATATATTTTGAGCCTAGTGAAGCTAAAACTGCCACTTGAGTTCTTTTTTAGAACATATTTACAGATTATTTATATCTTTACCATAAAATCACATGTATCAATATTTTTTTTAACAGTTTTGGTTGAATTACTGCTCTTATTGTTCTTTCATCAAATGACCTTGGTGAGTGTATACTACAGTAAACAATTAATTGATAATGGCATTGAAGATGACATCATATACCAATTCAACAAACCCGCTGTCATCTGGACAAAGCAGCCAGCACTGAGGATCAAGCCCTTTGATTTCTCCAGAACATTTAACATAATTCATCCTGATTTACGTTGGATCAACCCGAATCAACAGACCAAAGCATTGGGGGTTAACCAGGTGGTCAGGAGCCCCACAGGGTGTTGTTCTTGCCTCATTTCTTTTCACTCTGTACTCCTCAGACTTCAAGTAAAACAGATTGCTTTCATCTGCAGAAATACTCAGTGGACACAGAGGATTCGTTACAAAATCAAGAAAATTACGAACGACCCTGACCATTCTAGTGTCATTTACAACGGAGGTTATTCAGTTAGAGGCTTTTTCAGATCCGCTGTAATACAGACTGCTACAAGAGAGCCTTCCTGCCCACAACCATGAGCATCTATGAAGAAGAACCTTGGACAGTTTGAGTTGCACTTAAATCCCCTTTGGGATTAATAAGTGTTTTTCTAATTTGATTTGAAAAGGCTGAAATTACCATAGCAACCAATGTTTTAGCCACACTCTTCCATTACTAAGAAGCTTCTTCTTTCTTATATTCTTCCAACATGAATTAACTTCCACAATAAGGCAGCAGGAAGTTGGTTTACTCACTGTTTTCAGGCAGCAGCTGCACCCTCTTAAATTTAGATTTTTTTCGTCTTTTTCTTCTTTTCTTAATGTTTTTTCCTCATTTCCATTCCCTTTGCTTTTTTAAGGACTTTACAGTCCAATAACCTGTAGTCTTAATCTCTGTGAGGAAAATCGCAACTTCCTTCTCTTCTTCCGTTCCCTGCTGGCCGATTAACTATGAAGTGTTAGATATTAAGTTGTGAGGGCATTAATATATTTCTTTGCTGATTTAAACCAGCTCACTGGAGCCTCGAATACCAGTGCTGAAATGATTTACAGAGGAACAAGAAGCCTAATTTCCTCTGAGGTGCAGATTTCCCTCTTCCCCCTTAAACATTTGAGATCAGAGCATCTCCACAGCTTTCTTTCATTCGAGTTATCTACGACTGAATTGTGCAGCTTTCTCCCTGCTGCTGCCTAGTTACTGGAGCTCTTCATTAGTTTGCCTTGTGAGCAAGACTCCAGGCTTTTGTTTTATCCTCTTTGTGATTCTCTGCTCATTACACGCCTCTGACAGGAGTTTCTTTAAGTGTCTCATATCCTTTTTCTCTTCTTGTTTTGTTAGTATCATCCAGAGTTCTGAAAGGATTAGCAAGTCTTCCTTTATCAGTCTGTTTATTTCTGTTTTACTCTGTAGATAACCATGAATTCATCAGTATTTAACATATATTTTGTCTGGTCGTGAAGAATGCTGAATGATTAATGATAAATGTACAAGTTGCTTCATATTTAATGCTGCACACCAGCTGTTCAATTATTTTGCTACATCTCTGCATTTTTGTTTTCTGGATTCTTTGCACGCCAGACTGCTTGGGAAGTTTTGTAAAGTTTTGTTACGTTTTGTTTTGTAAGCCTGAATTCCTTCTGAGAAACAGAGTTTGTACCTTTGTGAGGAAGGGGAAGGTAAAGCAGCGCCTAAATCTCATGAATAAATTTAAATTAAAAAGCTGCACATTTCTGCTTTAGGCTGGCAGGGAAAAGGAACGTCTGAGGATTTTAATTTTCTGCTCATGATTTTGGTATGTGAAGGAGGGAAAAATATTCTTATGAATTGCATTGTTTGAGTACCTTAAAATGACATTTGTTGTCAACTGGTTCAAATTTCAGCAGCCGAGAAGGTTTTCATTGAGAAAATAATAAAATGCTTGAGAGGTTTCAGTGGTGGCACTGATGCAAATCTGTTCTGCTGACTCTACTTCCTGCATCAAATTGGGGTTCTGACCATGTTGTCGCTCACTCTGTCACCAGTTAGCATTCACAGCTGACGCACGCGCCTCGGTTGCAGCTGCCATTATGACGCCCTACGGGGGGGCCTGAAACGCCCAAAGAAACCAGAATCTGATTGTGCGTGATGCAGCTTTATTACATGTTTAAAGTTTAATCTTAAAGAGGCTAACATGAAGTGACGGTAAACTGGAAATGTAAGGTTTGTGGGTGAAATTCTGATCTTGTCCTCAGATAAATACACCTAGCCAAAGTTTTCAAACAGCTCAACTTTACGACATTTTGTCTCATTACAAACACAACTTTCAATGTGATAGTTTTAAAACATTTCCACAAAAAAAGTTAGAAACATAGCCTCCATTTGCATTAATAGTGCCCATCCTTTAAAGGGGCACTATTATGTATATTCCAGGGACGTAGCATGATCAAGTAACTATGTTACTTTCAGTTGATATAAAAATGCTTTATAGATCAAACATAACTTAAAATAAATGTGTAATTTAATGACTTAAATGGGGCCTCTGTCTCTTTAAGAAGCTCCTGGTCTTTTTGACGCCTCGCTTTCAGGACAACATTCCGCTATTAACCCTCTAACAATTTTTTTTACCAGTGTTTTACTGAGAATTAGTTTCTATGATGAGCTCAGCAGATGTGCAGTTCCACCAGCTGTTTTCTAATTCTTGCCACTAATCTAGAGGAGCTGATTGGGAGAGTTGAGGAGAGGGATGACCTGTAAGGCAGAAGATGGCTGAGGACTGCAGCTCCAAAGTGGAGCTTTGGCTAAGTAGGCAGCACAAGCATTAAGGCCCCTCTGACTGGTTGTAAGTCGCCACACATAATTTCTCAAACATGCATGAAAGGGGGTCTGGGGGAGGCCGCTAGTGTGCAGTAATGGAGTAGACGTGTTTTGCAGAGCTCCGTGTCACTGCCTTCATTTAAAATTTATTTGCTGCACCAAAGATACTAATTTTTTTTCACCGAGTGAGTAGCTGGCACCCGTTTCTTCAGTTTATTTTAGTTTTGGCATTTCACATTATCCCTAGGAAAGATGAAGCCCAGAAGTCGACTGCTCAGGCGGGCTTCGCTGTTAGCAACGAGACTATACTAGCCGCCATCAATAGCCACAAGGATGATCTCTCTAAAGTCTACACACTCGTGGATACTCTCAAGAAATCACTGGAAGGACGTCTGGACTCCATTGAAGCTCGCTTAACAACCCTGCAGACAGAGCACAGTGAGGTCCGGCACCGTTTGGATGACATGGACTCGGCTCTAACTTCTACCGATGCCCGTGTTTCGGCCCTGGAGTCATCATGTAGCGAGCTAGCGGCGGCTAACGGCCTTCTTAAAAAAAAGGTGGACGACTTGGAGGGACGCTCGCGCAGACAAAACATTCGGATTGTTGGCCTCAAGGAAGGTGTAGAGGGGTTCGCCCTGCAGAATTTGTCTCAAAATTTATCTCCGAGCTGCTGGGACAGGACAACTTTCCCAAGCCCGTAAAAATTGATAGGGCGCATCGTGCCCTGAGACCAAAGCCACTTCCTAATGAACGTCCTCGGATTATCATCGCCAGGGTCCACAATGACCGCGACGTGATGAATATTCTGCGGTTGAGTCGACAGCAAGCCCCGCTGATGTACCACGGCCAGAAAGTTTTCATATTCCCAGACTACACAGCAGAGGTTTCAGCGCAGCGCCAGGCTTTCAACTCCGTGAGGAAGAGGCTGGTGGAGGCCGGAGCCACATGTTCCCTGCGTTTTCCTGCCAAGCTGCAAGTGTCTTTAAATGACACTGTGAAATCCTTCACTTCACCGACTGATGCAGAGCGGTTTGCCAATTCATTGACTGATATTAAGTGACTTTGTTAATCATTCTGTGCTAAAGTTCGTCTGCAAATTCAATTAAGCTTTGGTGCACATTAATATTTATACAGTTTCTGGAGGTAAGCACAGCTCGTTGGGTTTTTTTCTCTCCGTTATCCGGCAGGCAGCCTCCACTCTAGATTGAGGGATATGCCTCTTAGTTCATGTTGTGTCAATGGTGAGTTTTGGGGTTTTAGTTTTTGCTTTGTTGTTGTTAAACTTCCTGTGTTCTGTTTTGTTTATCTTGTCAGCTGCTTTTTTACGTTGTGATAAATGCAGGATAATAGCACTTTTAAGTCGAGCATGAGTCCTATTAATTTTGTTTCCTGGAACTGTAGAGGCCTTGGTAAGGCACTTAAAAGAGCGAAGGTGTTTTCACATCTAAAATCACTTTCATTGTCTTTCTGCAGGAGACTCATATTCATCCAACTGAGCAGCGACGGTTGAGATCTTCTTGGGTGTCTCAGGTTTACCAGGCTAAATTCTCTTCCAAGGCTAGAGGGGTTGCAATCCTTATCTGCTAGTCTATTCCATTTATTTTTAACTCCATGTCTGCAGATCCGGGGGGGAGATATGTGCTTGTCACTGGCGAAATTAATTCCATCCCTGTTGCCCTTTTGAATATTTATGCCCCAAATTGTGACTGCCCCGACTTTTTCTGCAAGATATTTGACATTATTGCACAATCTAATAATAAGGACATGATTATAGGAGGTGACTTCAACTGTTATCTCGATCCAGTGTTGGATAGGTCCTCCAATAAGGTTGCTTCTTCTTTGAAATCAGTGTCTGTTATAAATAATCTCATTAAGTCACTAAGCTTAGTGGATATCTGGAGGCTTCAGCATCCTTCCGATCGCAAATCATCATTTTTTTTCCCCCTCCCATGGTAGTTTTACCAGAATCGACCACTTCTTAATTGATTCTAAATTAATTTCATGTACAGTCAGTTCACTCTATCACGGGATCTTAATTTCAGATCACGCCCCTCTCTTACTTCAGATCCACTTTAATCTTCATGCTCCATCGTTTAACTGGAAATTTATCCCCCCCATCAATTCTGATCAAGCATTTAAGGACTTCATTTCAGCTAAAATCTCAGATTTCCTTCTTTTTAATGACAAAGGTGATGTGTTTGATTCAGTTTTGTGGGAGTCATTTAAGGTGGTTCTGAGGGGCAACATTATTTCTTATCAGTCTTCGGTCAAAAGGGCCAGATCACAGCGTTTTGCAGATATTCAGGCTGAATTGGCTGTTTTGGAGGACAGGTACCAGAACTCAAATGATGAAAATATACTTAATGCCATTCTGAAGATAAAATCTGAATATAACCACATGCTTGGGGAACAAGTGGGTAATTGCATTCGCAAACTTAAACAAAAGCATTTTGAACTGGCAGACAAGCCTGATAGATTGCTTTCTAGACAAATAAAAGGCACACTGGCAGATAGAGCTATTCATAAAGTTACTTCTCCTTCTGGCCAACTGTTAACTGATCCTAAACTCATTAATGATGCCTTTTTCAATTATTACAGTGATTTATACACCTCCAAGAGTAGTGCTACCAGCACGGATATTAAAGTCTTTCTAAACAATTTAAATGTACCTGTCCTGGATGAATCCGCCAGGGCACACCTGGACTCTAGTTTTACTATTGAAGAAATTAAATCCGCGATACACTCTTTATCTCCTGGTAAGGCTTGTGGTCCGGATGGGTTTGGAATAGATTTCTATAAATGTTATTTGGATCTGGTTGCCCCTCTTCTTCTGCGTATGGTGAACTCTTCTGTGGTGGAGGGAGTGTTTCCCCAGAGTTTGTATGATGCTCATATCTGTCTTCTCCTGAAGAAGGGCAGGGATTGCTCTAATGTTGCCTCATACCGTCCTTTAAGCTTACTAAATGGTGACCAAAAAATAGTAGCCAAAGTACTAGCTACTCGTTTAAATAAACACATAGCTCATCTGATCCATCCCAACCAGACTGGCTTTATCCCCAACAGGTATTCCTTTTCAAACACTCGTCGACTCTTAAGTGTTATGTACCAGACCAACCTTCCTGCCTCCGCAGTTATTTCATTAGATGCTCAACAGGCATTCGACCAAATTGAATGGGACTATTTGTTTTTGGTTCTCCAAAAATTTGGCTTTGGCGATAAATTTATGACTTTACTAAAAATGCTTTACGCTCAGCCAAGATCCTCAGTTCTGACTAATCACGACAGGTCTGCTTCTTTTTTATTGCATCGCGGAACCAGACAGGGGTGTTGTCTTTCTCCGTTGCTATTTGCACTGGCCATTGAACCCCTTGCTATTTCCATCAGGAACCATCCATCGATCACTGGCATTTCAGACTATGCTACAGATAGTCCCATTGGCCTGTATGCAGACGATGTTATCCTGACCCTTTCAGACGTTACAGTCTCTCTTTCTCCACTTCTTACACTTATAAATAAATTTGGCAAGCTTTCCGGTTTTACTATTAATTGGGATAAAAGTCTTTTTATGCCTCTTTCAGATGGTCTGAACGCTGCTTTTCTTAGCAATCTGCCATTCAAAGTTTCCACTAGTCATTTCGAGTATCTGGGGATAAATATCACAAGAGACCCTAAACTCCTTTTTAAATATAATTTTTTGGATTTAATCAACAAAATTAAATCCATGGCTGACATGTGGAGGCACCTTCCTCTTTCATTGATTGGTCGCATCAATGTTGTCAAGATGGTGCTCCTTCCGAAATTTACCTATCTTTTTCAAAATATACCCATTTATCTCACTGCTTCCTTTTTTAAGATGATAGACTCTATTATAATCCCTTTTGTCTGGGCTGGTAAGCACCCTCGAATATCAAAGTCTCACCTACAGAAACCTACTGCGGAGGGGGGCCTAGGCCTTCCTGTTTTTCGATACTATTACTGGGCGTGTAATGCCAGATCCTGGGTTTTCTGGACTCAGTTCTGTTCGAGGGGTGAGGTGGTTGACTCGCTACTACCCAAATGGCCATTGAACGAAAACCTTGCGTTATTAGAGCTTACTTCTTCTTCCTCAGCTGCAGTATTGTTTTCCAATCCTTCTTTGTCCTTTCAGTTGCTGAAGGATAATTTTATATTAAGAAATTCACTCAGGATTCTGAAGCAGTTAAAGAATATATTGAATCTCCCTGGCTTGTCCATCTATGCCCCGATTTGTCAGAATTCAGCATTTAAGCCAGGTAATATGGATGTAGTTTTTAAGCACTGGTTAAATAAGGGGATAGTTGCTGTTAAGGATTTATACATTAATAATCACTTTGCTTCCTTCACGCAACTACAATCAAAATTTGGTCTTCCTTCTAGCCATTTTTTCAGATACTTGCAAGCTCGGAACTTTGTAAAACAGCACCTCCCCCACTATGAAACTTTACCGGCACAGCATAGTTTCTACGAGCTTATAAGAAAGCCCTCTACCTCTAAAAATCTAATTTCTCAGTTTGTTAATCTTTTCAGTTCATCCCCATCTACTAGGCATATAAAAGAGGCCTGGGCTTCTGATCTACTTGGTGAGATTTCGGATGAGCAATGGGATTTGTCTCTTTCAAGAATCAAGACCTGCTCCATTAACTCTAGACTGCAACTTATTCAATTCAAAGTTATCCATCGGCTGCACTTTTCTAAAACTAAACTCAATAGGCTATTCCCCTGCGTCTCACCAAAATGCGACAAATGTAAATTAGATGATGGGACCCTGGGTCACATGTTTTGCTCTTGTCCTAAACTAATGGACTTCTGGTGCAGGATTTTTGAATTTTATAGCAACGCTTATGGCAAGCCTCTATGTCCGGATAGGCATTTGATCATTTTGGGTTGCTCTAAATCCTGTCTTGCTCTTCCCATGTCCCTACAACAGTCTCTAATGTTTGGTTTAGTGGTAGCAAAGCAGGTTATTCTACGGGAATGGAAATCCTCTACCCCGCCTTGTTTTAAGAAATGGCTTAATGATATGGTGTCCTGTATCTATCTTGAGGAAATTCGATACTCTTTGTCTGACAATCATCAGAAGTTCCTGGATGTGTGGGGTCCTTTCAATAGATACATACAAAATAATAGGCAAAAATAATCGTCGTTTACATCTGGACCTGTATCTTCTAATAATTTATTTTACTCTTTTACCGTTTCGTCATTTTTATTGTGATTATAACTTGTTTTCATCTTTTCTTGTTATTCTATGGTGAGGTGTTTGATTCAATGCCTTCAGAAATGTCTGTTACTCGCTTGGACTCTGCCTCATGCTTGATAACGCTCTACAATCTGATGTGCACTTATTTTATCCTCTTATGAGACCCTTTGTTAGCTGACAGTGTTTTGATTGTTCTGTCTTGTGGATTTTTGTTTTGATGAATTTGGTTAGTTTTTTTTTTATCCTTGATGTTTCGTCTTCTAATTTGTCTGTTTATTCTTGAAAATCATAATATTAAAAAAAACATGCATGAAAGAATCAAAGCAACACTCTATATGTACGTTTGATGAGGAAATAAAAGTATGATATGATGTAAAGTTCAAAAGAGTCGATTGTACACAGTACTGCACTCTTAAAGTGGTTGGGGACCAAAATTGCAACAATTGTTACATTTTCAGATGCTGTGCTCTGCTTTCACACTGCACTATGTCAAATGAACCAATAGCTTTTCTTCGCCTGTGAGGGCGCTGCGTCAAGTACTGCGGGAAACAACATGAAAATCTCTAGAGAAGACACTGCACACAATTTCCTTTATCTCTAAGTGTAAAAAAAAAAACGGAGTAGTTTCCGATTTTAGCAGGCGTAGGATTTCTCTAGTCATTGGTAAAAGCCATTTGTCCCACTAGCTCTAGACTCGCACATTTGCTTTGGTTCTATTTACCCAGAATGCCCTGCAATTTAGTTCGCTTCCTGCTTTTGTAGCGGTCTCCGTTTTGGTTGCCATTCACATATGCATTCAAACTTGTCGAGAGTTCACTTCCACCAAACCAAGACCCGAGCTTTTTGGCGGACCAGAGTTCACTTTTTTGGCATTTACACCTCCTCAAACAAACCAGACTTTCCAGACAAATGAGCTAGAGTTCAAGTAATGTGGACTAAACATGTTGTGAATCTAGCCTAAGACTGTGCTGAAACAAATTTCTGGACATAAAACATTGCTTTTAAGTTCTCACTCATGTCACTCCTTGAAACATTACCTGGCATGCTGACCCAGTTGGCTTGTGGCATCGGATGAGGAACCAGCAGAGCGACGGGTGCCGCCAGCGTCTGGGGAGGGCTGATCTGCAGTGGCGGCTCCCTCCGCACCTGTGGAGGCTGCGGCGGTGGCGGCACCGATGGGTATCGATGAGCAGAAAGCGGCTCCATCTCCACAGCCCGCAAACATTGTTCTCTGAGTCTGTCCTCTCTGTGCCGCTTCAGCCGGCGCTGTAAAAAGCTGCAGAAGCAGCACAGCATGACGATGAGGGCCCAGACCAACCAGAAGCCAGTGAAACAGGCCAGGAAGGTGTAGGTGCCCTGGGACATCACCATGGCGGTGACAAGAAGAGTAGTGACTTCTCCGCCCAAGGAGATAAAAAATGTTTTTAGGAGATAAAAAATGTTCTTCAAAACTTTTCTTCACAACAATAAAAAGGAGAACAGACCATCCAAGTTCATAAAGCTTGGGACAGATTGAAAAATACACCAAACGTCACATGTTTGAAGACTGATATAAGTCAAAGTATCAAATTAGAAATAAGGATGAATGTCTGTGATGAACATTAATATAACAGCTAAAAACAATCTATGTTTTACTTTTAAATGTGTTAACAGCTGATCAAATTCTTAAAAGCAGTAGAGGTTTATGTTGCTCTCCTCAACATTCTGCTCTTTTATAGGGTTACAACTAATGATTATGTTAGTCATTGATTATTCAGACGATTAATCGGATAAAAAATTGGCATATTTTTAAGATCTTTAAGGATGTTTAAGCCTTTTTTGTGCAATACTAGAAATGCATTAAAAGATGCAAATCAACAAATTCACTTCCTTTTTAAATAAGAAAATAAATATTTTATTGCCTAAAACAGCAAACAGCTTGATGTTGTGCAATTTGACTTTTTTTTTTCTTTTGCATTAACTGATTATTAATTGAATAGCAAAGGAGCTCAGGAGATTTTGTTCTGTACAAAATTTGAACCAGATGAAGCCTGAACTGAGCCACTGGAGGAGTTCTGGGTAGAACATATTTACAAAGGTGTTTTTGTTCTAAATGTAAATGTATTTATTCTGTACAGTTTTGGCTTAATTACTGAAAATGCTATTTTAGCAAATAGCCTTTTTCTGTACTGTATACTCCAGTTAATGATTAACCAATTACTAAATGAGTTGCTCAGTTAATCATGATTAAAACGATTAATCATTTCAGTTGGACTATTTCTGAAGAATCAAAGACAAAATCTGTCTTTTCCTCCTCATTTCCGCAGCAAACATCCACTTAAAGCCCCCACAGCGCTCCGCAGGATCCACACGACTGAAAACATTTTGCTGTCAGAGAAAAACAAATGGTCTTCTTTCAGGTTGTGATCTTTGGAGGGTTGAGCAGAGGCAACATCCAATCAGAGGCGCCAAAACCCACAGAAGTGATGCCTTCATCGGCACGCAGCCCAACAGCTGGTCCCTTCAGGGAGTCGGGGGTCCCCCCCGCACCGTCGGGAAGCCGAATTCCTCCCCCTTAGATCTTGGCGGGACTCTTCATTCTCCCGCCGCTCTGCAAACAGAAAGACATTTCTGATATAGCGAGGAATAGAGGCAGACCGTTTAGCTGCTGGGATCAGATTCATGCCCACAGAGGACCTTTGAGATAAAATATCCAAAGTGAAGGAGGTAATTGGAAGCTTATGTCTCAAACTTATGAGGTTCAGGTATTACTTTTAGGTTAAAACCAAATTTCCAACAAACAGCTCCAGCACCTGAGAGGATCTGGGTTCTCTCTGGGTACCTCAACTTCCTCCCAGAGTTCAAAAACACAGCTGCTGACTGACTAACTGTTGCTTGTCTTGCATGTTTCTGTGTTGCGTATTAAACTGGTCATAACATTATAACATGATGTAAAGCTCATAAAAGTCAATTTTACACAATACTGCCCCTTTAAGGGGGATGGAGATCAAAATTGCAACATTTGCTGCGGTTCGCTTTCACACTGTCAAACAGACCAAACTATTTGAAAAACCTGTCCCCTACCCTCACCTGAACCAAGAACCACTGAAGGAAACAACATGAAATCCTCTGAAGACACTGAGCGCAAAAAATATGAACAAAAATGGAGTGGCGTCAGACTTTAGTGGCTGTAGGATTTCTCTTTTGCATTTGGCAAAAGACCATGAGCCATTTCTCCCGGTAGTGCTAGACTCTTGTCTTTATTTTTGTTTTATTTATTTTTTCATTTCAGAATGCCCTGCGTTGTAGTCCATTTCCTGCTTTGGAACGGGTTCCAGACTCTTTGAATAATGGATTAACCCTTAGGAATGAGTGTTGCTTGTCTTGTGTGTTTCTGTGTTGCCATGGATGGGCACGCGCCAATCTGTTTGGCATGTACCCTGCCTCCAGCAGGAGATGGGCACCAGCAACCATGCAAGGAAAAGCAGATATTGACAAATGGATAAACGTTTAAGTCATAAAAGCACAAAACCAAATCTAATGAACAACAGTAAATCCTAAGATTTTGGTCCTGTTTCTCCACAGTGATTCACAGAGTCTGGCGTTCAGTTTAAGGATTAATTCTGGAGCACAGAAGTTCCCGCAGGACTCCATGTCAACAACCCCAAACAGACAGACGGTAATTAGGCCGAAGACCTCCATCTGTCCAGATATGACTTTCTGTTAACATTTGTTTCTGATATTTTTTACACCAAACTCTTTGTAGGTCCGTCTGGTTTCTGGGAAAGATTCAACATAGGTTAGTCACTCTAGCAACAACCTATTGAGTAACTTGTGCAGTAGCAGTTTTGCCACTGTAAACTGCTTAAAAATAAAACGAAGTGAAAGGAGAAAATGAGAACACCACCTCAAGAGGAAACTGGATAAAACAGTTTCACAGTCAACAAAAAAAACTATCAATTATTATTGATATCGACTTGTCATGATGTGTGGTTGGTGATGGGGAGAAGGAATGCCACGAGCCCAGGTTGACATGATGAGATGAGATATTTAATGAAGAAAACCAACCAACCAACCAACTCAGGCAGCACAGGGAAACTAACAGCAACTGACGCACGGCATAAGACGGCAAT
>NW_015114131.1:0-11617 GCF_001443285.1 Poecilia latipinna
AAACCTAAAATTTTATTTTTTGGTAGAAATTTACTCTTTCCTGTTTACTTATTCTATTTTCTATTTTGTTTATTTTCTATCTATAATTGCCTCAATACCACAGCATAATCCTGAAGTTTTTTGTAAAGCCGGCACCATGAAAGATCTTTTCACAATTTTTCTTCTTCTCTTAAGTAACTATCAGGCAAACGAGAAAAATGACCCACATCTCCATGACCCTGTGTAAAAAAGCGATTGTAAGGTTTATTGCTTGTTACATAATGTCTTCATGGTGTAAAGAACTGCCTTGTTGCTGAAATGTGGTAATAAATGTGACTACCAATATATTACTTACTTCAAGAAGGGTATGGCATCCTATGGTAACCAGGAGGCCTTCTAGGTCAAAGCAGCTTTATGAAAAACAGCTGATTTGTAATGCTAAGTCATCTTTAAGAAGTCTGATAGCTGTCTGTGGACATTTAATGAGCACCATGACAAATATCTTCTGTGTTGTTTACTCATTTATGACTCTGATAAACTCCCAATAATAATAAAAAGCTCCATAAATTACTAGAAGTCATTGTGTGATCAGTAAAATCCTTGCAGTGACGATCATACAGAACCGCTTCTAAATGCTTCAACTAGATAGTGGAAACTTGGAGACATACCTGCATTTTCCATACAAACGTGCGCAAAAACGTTGTCAATATTCCGCTAATGTAGATAAAACGCAATTTCTCAATTGCAGTGTTTCCATTAGACAACAAACGCAATTAAAATCACACATGCTGCGCCGTCACACTTCAACTACTTCCTGTCGTCTTCTTCGTGGTTTGCGCCTATGTCTACATCCGGTTGTTGATCATGTGACTCATATGGTACAGTGTTTCCATTGCAGTTTTGCGAAATAAAGCAACTTCAATATGGCCAGAAAAACACATCATCTTTGCACTAAAACTTTTAATTGATAAGTTTTTTTTCTTCTCTTTCTCACTGTTTACGTTTTAATTATGTTTTTTAAATCTCTTTCTCACATGCTGTTTTTATTTTAATTATGTAAAGCACTTTGAAATGCCTTGCTGCTGAAATGTGCTATACAAATAAAATTTGCTTGATTGATTAATTTAAATTGGCGTGTTTAAGGGAATTTATTTTCTAATTGTCAAACTCCGTAATTATATGCTCAATCAATGGAGACACTGCTGTTGACAACAATCCCAAAACATACAGCTGGTATTAAAATGAATAAAAAGTTGTTTACCTCAGTCTAATTGAAATACATGACCTGTGCTTAAAACTATAGAAATTAAATTTTAAATAAGTCTGCCATTGCTGAATGAAAGGTAAAGTAGTCAGAATTCTGACAGAAGCTTCTTTATGCAACAAAACAAAATGTCTTTGCTACTTGCAAACCTAACATTAAAGGGAGTCTATATATGCATTTGAATCTGAATAAATATGAATCTATAATTATTTCCAACCACTTGTTTTGTGTATCTATGGCAACAAGATATTGGCTTTTATATTAGCGTTGTATTAGCATGCCTAACGCTCCCTTGAACTATGACCCCAAGCTCCAGGGTGTCATGCCGTAAAAGTCATGACACTGTCGTACAGCAAGTCTTCAGAGGCCTCGTCAGATTCACTGCGAGATTGACTGCAACTGGAGATGCTTCCTGCCCACAGCATCAAAGTCCATGACTCTTTGATTATCCGTGGTTGATGAATTATGACCCAAACTCCTGCTTTTATAGAGCTGTTCACATCTACCGATGATCCATCAAGTTTATTTTTTAATGTTTTTCTTTTACAACTTCTAAAACTAACTACTTTAAGTTCATTGTTACTCTTAAAAACCTTTGTAGATCATTTTAGGCCTAATTTATTGTATTTAAACGTGCAGATAAGAGGCTATAAAGCAAAAAATGACTCCAAATGGAGATTTACTGTTGCTAAAAGAAAAAACAGAGAAAAAGACGACAGTTATTTAGCTCAACGGGTCACTTTAACTTTAGATTTATTTCTCTTCACTGAAAATACAGCTTTGTACCAACAAGTATACCATTATTCACCAACCACTTACACGGCACGTTGTCAACCTTATTACATGCTAACTTATGAGGCCAGATTGTTAACATGTTAATTATTAGTCGCTCTTGAAAGTACATTCACTGGCTTCCTCCACAGCTGGAGGATTGCTGTTATTTAAACAGTATTCATAATAAAAAAAACAAAAATACAAACAATATGAAGTTCTTCTCGGGTGTTTTAATAACTGGGGCTTCAGAGATGACATTGTTTGAGCAGGAAGACAGAAGTAGGGTAAGGGGAGGCGTACTGATGTTCACTGGGTCATCTGGACTTCCATAGCCTGGGCTGCCCACTCTGGAGCTGCCTGGCGAATCTTTTCTAGCAGGTTGTTGACTTGAAAACACAGAGACTGGATCTGTTTGTCCCAGGTGGGAAGGGGTTCCCGGGCTGCCAGAGACACAGAAAACAACCAGATGAAGACATGCGGGCTGTGTGCTGAGGAATCCAGGTTAACGAGGCTGCCCCCTTCTGGACACAGACGCTAGTAACAATTTTGCTAGTGCAAAATCGTCCATTTTGCTCTGTGTGGAGGCAACTAAAAAGTCATTGCTGCAGATAAAGTAGAATGAAAAAAACAAACTTACATAATTATGTTGCCACAGCTGCCCATGTTTTATGTTGTTGTTGGACAGACTGAACCGACATGCCAATATCCCCCCTTGGGGATTAATAAATTCATGAATTAATTAATGAGGTTACATCACCTGTGTTGGATGACCGTGAATTCAAAATAGTTTTTCAGGCTGTTATTTGCAGCCTTGCTTATTTCATAAGCAGGCCGATTAATGATCAGTTTCAGTTTTGATTGTGGAAATGCAGAGGATTCTTGACATGTACAGAAGCTGGAGGCCAGTTCAGCATCTTAAACTTCTTGTTGGGATCTTCAAACTATTCTAGGGCTGAAACGATTAATCGTGCCTTTGAATCGATTATTGAAATAATTGTCAACTACTTTAATCATTAACTAGAGTACACAGACAAGAAAAAAAAAGGTCAGTTGATCAAAGAACACACAGCAGTAAATAAACCAAAACTGTTCAAAAATGTATATTTGTATATACATTTTGCATTCAAGAAAAAAAAAAGACATCTTTGACTTTAAATATGTTCTACCCAGAATGCCTCAATGCAGTTTAAGTTTCACCTGGTTTAAATTCTGTAAAATAAATAAAGTAATAATAATAAAATCTCCTATTGGGCACTTTTTGCAGAATAATTATGAATCAATTAATCAAAAATAAATAAATAAACAGATCAGCCCTAGATTATATTAATGTTAAATCAAGTAGAAAGAGCTGAACTTTCCACATGTTGATGTTAGAAGAATTATTTTAGCTGCAGATTTATTGTTTTCTCTGTATGATCAAACGTTCACTAAAGAAATACCACTATTGTATTTTTGGAAAATAATTGTTTAATTTCTTCTTTAAAAAAGACAATTAATTACCTGTTTATTTCTATTTTTTACACAATTATAGTCTTGTATAAAATAAGCTTAAGTGGTTAAATGGAAAAAAGAATAAAAAAAAATCATACAATTCATACTAAGAATAATCGGTTACTAAAATAATCTTTATTTTAGCCCTAAACTACTCATGAACAGTTTGTTTCATGGCTTGGTATCCCGCGGTAACCGGCCCTGGACGCCGGGGAAGATTTGTTTACATGAAAGGCTGTACTTGGTCTCCCTGGTGATCCCTGCTATCCCAAAGTTTGCCCTGTGGACCCCGGCCCAAAGCATCCGACTGCCTCCAGGTGCTTAACTCTGTTTTCCCATGATGCATCCTGGTACCAAGTATTTACTAAATCAGCAAAAGATTCACCTGACACTCCAGATAATGTTTCTGACGTGCAATGAGCTCCAACTAACTGCGCATTCAGACACCTGACATTTTCCTGCTTCTAACATGTCAACTTTGACGGTATGGTATCTTAACATACTTACACTTGAATAAAAAAATTAAATTAAATTAAAAAGAGACGGCAACCAGATCTCAGAGACTCACTTTCAAAGTGAACGATGCCGTCTATCTGGTCGATGAAGCCGTTCATGCGTCCCTCAGTGATCATCTGAGACGCAATCTTCTCAGCCTAGACACAGAGACGTTGTTTGCTTATTGCTGGTGAAACAGATAATCTGCAGGACAACATGCACATCCGCCACAGAGCGAACGTCCTGTTTGAACACGAGAACGTGAAGCCGTCACCTTCGCCGGGGGGATTTCCAGCAGCGCTCCCAGCTCTTCGAATGTGATGTTGTTGTAGAGTTTGCTGGCTGACAGCAGGTTGTGCTCGATCACGGCTCTGTCCAGGATGCTGGAGCCTGAAACAAGAGGGAGAGTTTGTCATCTCCAGCTGTAAATTTGTAAAGTTAAAAACAAACAAACTTTTCTTCATCTTATTGGGGTAAAAATTGTTCCAGATATGGAAAATGTGCCACTGTTCTTTGATCTGACATGTTTGCAGGGAACAAAGTCATGTGTCATTTCAGATGGACAAAACAACCAACTACAAAAAAAGTGATTTCGTTATGTAAATGTAGGTGATGATAATTAAAATCGGTATTGGCCAATGTTGGTAAATTAAAAAAAACAAACAAAAAAACCCATATCTGTATCGATTCCGTAAATAAAAGTGAGATGATATTAACATCTTGTTGCCTTTTGTGTTTCCTGAAGGGGAGGGGCTTGGCCATGTGACAGTGACCGTGATGCAGCAAAGGATTGTGGGTGTTTCCCTAAAGCACAGAAGCAATGACAGCACTGTGAGTTTTTTTCAGGTGTTGAAAGCATAGAAAAATATACATACTATTGATAAATATTAGATATAGTTAGCAGCCCAAATTTTCAGATCGGCGCATCCCTAATGGCTATATTTCACTAAAAGCAGCAGATCCACCTGTAAAAGGATCGGTTCCAATCTTTTTTGTTTGTCCCTTTAAACTTTTCCAAAAAAGAAACAAAAACTCTATGAAGATGTATGTTTTGTTTTCACTGAAACATACAGATTTTTCCAGGATTAAAGTTCCCTGAAAATAAAACAATTAAAACTACAAGTGATAACATACCCAGAGAAATATACAAGTATTAATTTTACTTATTTTCCTGAAAAGGAGAATTACAGTTATCATCACAAAGCATCAGATCTGAATCAAAACTCTGTGGTGAAAGAATGATTAGTTCCTTCACTCTCCCCAGAGTCATTATTCACACTGGAGCTTCTCTTTGTTCAAACTTAGATTATTAAAAAGTTTATCTGCTGCGGATAAGATGATAACTCCTCGTGTTTGGTCAGCTTTGTCTGAAATTGATAAAATGAAACTTTGCTGAAATACGTTAAGGACCAAATTACCTAAGATCCCTCATAAAATAAAAAGTTGGTCACTGGCAAAATGGTCCCACATCCTCACTGGAGAGTCCTAAATATAACTAAATACATGACAACCAGGAATAACAAACCAGGTTTAGCAATGTATGAGTTTCTGTTGCGTAAAGTCCTGTGTTGTTACCGTCCTGTGTTGTGTTGTTACCGTCTGCTGTTGTGGCTTTCTGATGGGGCATCAGCATGGCAGCAAACTCCTGCAGCTGGTTCCCTCTGATGATGCGGTCCAGGTACATCTTCTCCAGGATGCCGTAAGCGGCCAGCTGCTGGCAGCGCTCGTCTTTGAAGAGAGTGGCCAACATACGGGAGCGCTGCTGACCTGCAACGGATCAAAAATAGAATGTTGGGAAGCACAAAAAAAAAAAAAAAAATGGCCAAAGTTAGCAAGTTTTCAAAATACCAGTATCAGTTCGATAAGTAAAACTGGCCGATATTAACAACCAATGATTATTCCCATCTTGTTGCCATCTGTGTTTGTGTTTCTCAAGGGGAAGGTGATGGGGTTGGTCATGTGGTATTTGCAGTGTACACTTCTACTAATATGCTAATGCATTAATAGCAAAGCTAATTTTTTTGCATAGCACTTTAGCTAACTTTGAAAACATCTAGCATACTTAACTTCCCCTAAATAAATTTTCCCAATAAATCCTAAAGCTATCTAGGCTGTTTTGTCAACTCTCAGTTTGAATAAAGCTTGACAATCTGCATTGAAGTTTTGGTTATTGAAACCTGTATTCATGCTCTTATTTTGAAGTCTGTTTACGCAGCAGTCCTGTCTTCTCACATTCTCTCTCTTGTTTCCCTCTAAGAAACTTTATTGACCATTTGTGGCGAGTACGGTACAAATGAACAAATGTTTATGTTTAGATTTTTGATTAACATTGGTCTATATTGATTATTGGCCAGCAATAGTAGTATGGAATATACTGACCAAAATGTTCATATTAATGCATCCCTAATATAATGACAAGTAAAGAAAGAGCTGATGAGATCATTTCTGAAAAATGTAAGTCAAGGTCAGACTTCCTATACCTGCGGAGGCCAGTATGGTGCAGTTCAGAGCGTGTTTCAGCGCCTCCAGTCGTTCACTTTCATGGACAATAGACTTATAAGACAACTCGTTGTATCTCTGCGCAGCTTCAATGAACTTCCTCCTGAAATCAAGGACTCTGGCGTAGCACACCTAACAAAGAGCAACAGCTTAAGTCGCAGCACAACAGAAGGACAGACTTCACCGTAGAGACTTTGCACCTCGGAGGAAGGCTTTGTTTTCGATAAAGAGATCGCGCACCTTATAGTGGATCTGCAGCTGTTCGTTCGACGACTCATTCTGAAGCAGCGAGGCTCTGTTGATGTAGGCCTCCGCCTGCACGGGGTCGTCGTCTTCTAAGTAGAGCCGAGCAATTTTTAGGTACGTGTCCAACTTATAGTCGACGTTATATTGCCTGTGTCGGGGGAGGAGGAGCGAAGAGGCATTCAAATACGTGAAACTTTTATGGAGATCTGAACGCTGATCTGTAAACAAACTACGTACTTTTGCCCGGTTTCCAGAGGAATGCCAACTAAAACTTGCGCGGCATTTCTCCAGTCTCCCTCCTTTTCATAAATAGTTGCTAAGTGCTGTCTGATTGAGGCCACCTGAAGACACAGGAGCATCATTTAAACATGTAGGATACAATCAGTTATGTTCTTTAACTTTACAAGGGCAAAATGTAACTTTTATAAGAAATACTTTTTTTTACATATTTGTTGAAACTGTCACTCCCCGTCAGCAGAGCTTGTCGTGAATGCTAAAGCTAGTTAGCATGGCCATCAATGAAGACGGGTAAACGGTTTTCCTTTAACAGTGAGATGTTTCTCAGCGTGTTCACAAGTTGATTAACAGCGTTAAGACACACCCTCTGGCTCTGATTTGTTGTTTTTGACCAGGCGGTGGAGAAGTTCAATCTTTTTACAGATTATCTGTCTCATTTTATACTGTCACGACATGGTGACAGTTTTAACAAACGTAAAAAACTTTTATTTATTTATTTTTAAAGTTACATACTGTAGTTTAAAAAAAAAATCTCCATGGTTGTTGTGGCAAAACATAAAGAAATCTACCTGTTCCTCAAAGGAGATGACCCTCGGCTGGATCTTTTCCAAGGTGAAGTGATACACCGCTTTAGCCGTGGCGTCCGGCAGGTTGGGCAAGTGCGTGCAGAAGTCGGTCAGCAGCTGTCTCGAGATGACAAGGCTGACGTTCTCGTTGACCACTGCAAAAAAATAAAAAATAAATTTGAAAAAAGCATAAAATTTCACAGTTGCTCGAAGAAGCAGACTCGTAGATGAGGCTGGCCACATGAGAACAATATCCGTAATGCATACTCGCTTCGACAAAGGCCTTCAAGGACTCCAGCTGCTCTGCATCCGTCAGCTGCATGGCTTTCTCCAAAATCTGTCGATATCTACAGAGAAATTTGACTGATTACACGCACTATTAAGGTTTCTTGTGGAAGTCTTCTTAAAAATGTGAAATAAATGTTTAATGATAAGGTAATGAGAAGAATCAAACAGTTCAGCAAGAAAACAGAGGATATACCAATCACCAGATCAGTGATTGAAATTGATCATTTCGGAAAATTCTTATTTTTTTCGTTCTGATCAACTCAACATCCACATGTCGTTGTAGTTTAAGTCATTCGCTCTTAGAATAGTAAAAGAATCGTTACAGACTATCTGCTTCTCTTGGTTACAGATAGGAGCAGGTGAAAATGAAGTTTAATATGCGCCTTGTTCAGTATTTGCCTGTCTTCATAACAACATACACTCACAGAGGATTTTATCCGCAATATTTGTGGACCATTTGACATTCTTCCTAAACACATTATGCATTGCAATGTGTCTGTGTGATATGAAAAATAGCCAAATTGTAACTCGTTTTATGTTTTTTTTCTATCTGCAAATTAAAAAGCCACGTTAGCTTCCATGCAAGTCAGCAAGCATCGCAAAAAATATATCAATAACCCAGAGTAACCTCTTGCTTGGTGAACACAAAATACTCTTAAATTGCGCTACACTGTCAGGCTGAAGCGTTCAGTCTAACGAATTGCTATGTGGCTAATATAACTAAGTGAATGATACTAGCATAGCTAAGTCTAACAAAGCTACATTGCTACTAGCTAACACGAATGCGGCGTTTCCGTTGTGAACTGATTTTTATTAGCAGCTTATGTTATTGTCCGCTGATAGCTACGTACTTGGCAGCAAGGTCCTTGTGAGATCCGGTTGAATTCATCAACTGTGCAAGCTCCTGTCTCACTTCGGCCGCCATTGTCGCTAAATGTGTTGCTAAAAAATGTCAACACCCGGTTTGCTAGCCTCTCTGCGCGTGTGCAGGCTGGAAGTGCGCGAGCTGCCTTCCTCCTGCGAGTCACGTGAGCGCGCACGCTGAAAGCTCTGACATAAATAGTACATTTGTCTTATGTATTGTTATCGTGTTAGAATCCCTGGAATAATTTGTACAAGTAAAAGCAGATATTTTAACACTTATTTAGCAAGGTGTATAATTGTTGACAAGCACAGAATCCACTAGAATAAACTTCATACAATAAATATATGGAAAGTGAAGTTTAGATAGATAAAAATATATATTTTTTGGTGTGTTTTCAATAAATTATCCTTTCCAGTAACAGTTTTATATTGCTTCTTTGATTAAAATAAACCATTTATACCAGGGGTGTCCAAAGTCGGTTCTCCAGGGTCGGCATCCTGCATGTTTTACTTCTCTCCCTGGTTTTACACACCTGCATTAAATTATGGCCCATCAGAAGGCCTAAGCAGAATACTGACTTGCAGAGGAGGTTGTTACAACCACTAGGGAGAGAACTAAAACATGCAGGATGCCGGCCCTCGAGGACCGACATTGGACACCCCTGATTTATACTGTTCAACAATCTGAGACAGTGGATAATATCAGCGCGACTTACCAAGAGAGACGGTACTTTCAAGTGCAGCTGTAATTTGTCCACATACAGGTATAATGTCCACTGTAAAAGTTTTTTTTCCCTCTAGTTGCAGTGTATGATGCTGTTTCTTGATAAGTCAATTAAAAACAAAGGGCAATGGAAGCCAAAAAAAAAAAAAAAGATCAGAACTAAAAGCCTCCCCACACCATAATTAAGTGGATTTGAAAGTTTGTCTTTAAAAGACAAAAAAAAAAAGAAGAAGAAGAAAAAAGCTAGGACTAAGTGAGGTGATCCAGCAAAGACCAAACACACAGCTTGATCAATACATCATCATAAATGTTTAGGAGTGTCCTTTTTGCTGCTGTTTTTATACTTTTACAGGTTTTAAAGTGTAAATTGTAATTATTTATAAAGAAAACTTGCTTAATATCACCACTGTTTAGAATTTATATATTTCTAAAATTTGTTTTAGATTTGTGACGACGTTAATTACATTTCTATAAGTAAAAACTGCGCTGTACCTTTAAACAAAGTGTCACGGTGACGTCGAACGTGGAGGGCGTGGCCGCTCTGTGAAATGTCAGGGAGGAATGGCGCTCGGCGCGGTATTTTGAACAATCGCATTTTCCTTTCCTCGGTTCACCTGGAAACGCTGCCCAGCGTTAAAATCTCGGGTAAGCACGGCTGTATATTGGCTCCCTCTACGCTTGACTGCAGCGTATCCCACCGGAAGCTGCAAAGTTAAAGATGTAAATAATGTTGAGGTATAATGTTGTGCTAGCTAGCTCGGGTTAGCCAGCTCAGCAACTTCGCTAGTACAGTCAGTTTGTCCTGCCCGCTGGGCTGGCTTCATGAAGCTGCTGTTACTGATCATAAAGATAGTCAGGAAGGCGCAGAATTTCCCTAGAAATTATCATGCACAGTATGATGAATGTTTAAACAATTTTGGGACAAAAGGAACACTTTTTTTTCAATGTAGGATATGCGGCCAGTATTTTCTGAACCGTCTGGTTAGTTAACTTAGTATAAAGTAAATGCTTCAGCTGGACAATGACAGGTTATGGTCGGTCGAGTGACGCGATTTTTGTTCTTTTAAGCGACTGACCTGTTAAAAAAAGATGTGTATATTATTACTGATGAGCACAAGTCATCAGACACACAGTGGAGCCTGTTGTATTGAAACACAGTTACAGCAGCTTGAACTGGAATTGTGCCGCACAATGTTGGCTTCTAAATGGATTTCTCAGGTGACAGGAGCAATTACTGAAAGCTAGCTTTGTTTACACTGTCATTGTGTAGAAAGAGTATACCGCTTCGTTGAGTACACATTTACGACAAGTTTCTTATTAATTTCCGGCCTTGTTTCTACGTGTTTTTTAACGACTTGTGTCTGTAAAAGTCGCAGTCGAATGGGGGAAGAATATGAAATGGATAGTGTTAGCCAGAGAGCTAACCGAGTTGATGACGAGGTAAAAATGGCGGATCTTTCGAAATCCAACCCCGGCCTGAAATAGTAACGCAACGAGCTTGACGCTTTCCCCCCAGTCTTTTACCCCAAGCGACATCACTTCTTGGGTTGTTTTTAATGCAGACTAATGCAGCCCGCGTTTGTTGGCTGTCCCTCCAGGCTCATGGGGACACTCCGAGCAGTGAGTGTGTCTGTGTGGAGTAAATATGGGGCGGACAGAGGAGGGGTTCATGTATGAGCGTTTCGCTGGATTAATGTGGAGCAGAGTGCGGCAAGACAAAGATACGCCGGAGATAAACGGCGCGGCCTAGCGGACCCACCGTCAGCTGTCAGCTTCTGTCAAAATCAGCTCGAGTCCAAATGTACCTCCAGCTCATCACTGCGTTCATTTAATCTCCCCTCCCTGGCAGCTAACATTACAGGTCAAGTTCTCAAAGCGGGCATTTTGGTCTCAACTCACTGCTAGCTTTGGCATGGCTAGCTTTATGTTTGTTTAACCCTCCATTGGTTAAAGGCTGTCTTGCATTGCTATCCTGTTAATGCATATTTGCATTACATGCAGCCAGTTGAATTAAACGACGTGTTCGGTAGTTGATAGTTGAAAGGTGAAACATTATCTTAATTTCATCTCCATTGTTTTTCTTTCAGTTACCATGGCAAAGCTAGGGAGGTAATTTGCGTCCAGGCACAAGGCAATTCAATTCAACGTGCTTTACAAACCCCCCAACCCCCCCCCCACAAACACAAAAAA
>NW_015114131.1:14914-94897 GCF_001443285.1 Poecilia latipinna
TATACCGCCCAGCAAAAGGCAAAATAATTACACGATTTCTTCAAACCCCCCCCCCCCCCCCAAAAAAAAAAAAAAAACAAAAAAAAAAAAACACTGCAGTTAGCAGATAAATGCTTTAAAAGAGCTACCATACAAATGGAGTGTGACATCTAAAGACAAAAGCTATAGGATTTGAATGTAAAACTATTAGGAAATACATCTTTTTGATGGAAATGGGGTTTATGAGAGAACCATAGAAATGAACTGCTGCCCTCATTTAGTCTTGGCCCTTAATAAGCACATCTCCGCTCATATTTAAAACCAGTTCCAGCATTAAATGTTCATTAGAATTTAAAGTTTATGGATCTTTGAAAATGTGTTCTTGTGTTATTATGCCATTACTACATTATTTGAAAACGATCTCAAAACAATATTATTGATTATTGCTATAACTTATGGGACAATTTATCGTCCAGCAAAATTTATTACCATGACAGTGCAGCAATTAAAAAAAAAAAAAAGACATCCAGTTATTTCAAGATATTTTCATGAACTTCACTCATGAACAGTTTTTGTCTTGTTTCTTTTTTGGGTATTTTATGGATTTGTTTCCATTCAGTTTTGCTCTTGTTTTGAAGCTTCTCATTTTTGACACATCTAATACAAATGTTTTTTTTTTTTATCATTTTATTTTTTTAGGTTTAAAGGAGAGCTAAGACACAGCAGGCATGGATGTGGTGTCACCGGAGCTCAACAGTCTCCTTCCTGATGAAATCATGGATACAGAGGCCATAGAGGAGGTCCCTCACTCCCAGTCGGAGCCCACGCATGACACGTCTGTCCCCATGGAAACGGACGCTCCCGTGACATCAGAAAGTTTAAACACCTGCTCCAACGCCACTCCTGCGGAGCGCGTCCAGGCCGCGACCGCCGCTGCAGCTGCAGACTCCGCCCCGGGGAGTCAGTCTTCCATCACGATTTCCGCTTCGTCGACCTTGTTCGCCATGAAGCCCGCCTTGGCAACTTCCACAGCTACAACCAAAACTACAGACAGCCTCACCGGGACGACAGTTTCCACGAGCGGCACACAGAAGCTCGCAACTCCGTTCGCCTTTTCTGCCGCCAACCACCAGATCATTCTGAATAAGGTGGCCTCGGCTCAAGCCACGGAGGCGGCGAAAGCCGCGGCTGCCCCAGCCCAAGTCATCAAGCAAGAAGGGCAGAAACTTTTGGTCACGACGATAGGGAAGTCGGGGCAGCCGATAGTGCTCCAGTTACCCCACACAAGCGGCAAACCTGGGGTTTCACAGACTTCAGGGGACGCGAAGTCTCCATCGCCGCAGTTCAAAGTGGTGACTATTGGTGGGAGAGAGCTGAAACCAGTGGTGGGCAGCGCCGGCAACCAGGTGACTACGTTGCAGGCCCAGCAGCTGAAGACCGTACAGGTAATGATGCTTGGTTTGTGTTCATAACACAGCAAATGAAAGGAACACTAACTGAGGATTTAACACGGCTTCCGATGTATCGATGACCTGAGTTAGCCAGTTTCACACTCTGTCTTCTGGTTGGAGAATAAAATCCTGTCCTTTTTTACCTGCGTGGTGATTGCACTGCACACAAACACTAACGGGCCATGATGACTGAAACAACTGACTGAAGACGACCCAAAGTTTGCTCTGCTATCAGTGACTGTGTTTCCATTACAAATGTGTACAAAACTTTGACGTTCTGTCAGTTGTGAAAAAGCACAATTTTGCAATTGCTGTGTTTCCATTAAATAAGAAACGCAATGAGAATCACATGTGAATTAACGTTGCTTCTTGCTATAAGTCATTGAATATATGCTACAACATCATCCTCCTACTGCTTCCTATCTGTTTCTGTTCTTTTAGTAACATCCGGTTGCTGTTTATAAGATTTGTGTGATGAGAAAGAGGGTTTCCATTGTAATTTAGCCAAATACGTTAATTTTGATAAATTCAAAAAGACTAAAAAATAAATACTTCCCCCTAGCACAATTTTTTTTTCCCCCAAAAAATTGCCATGTTTCCATTAAGGAAATTTATTTTCATAATTTCAATTTGCACTATTTTATGATCAATCGAAACGCAACTACTGAGGCGCATATAAAGGAGCCGAACGAAGATGCAAGAAGATATTTACTAGGGATGCATCGATTCCAGATTTTAATGGCCGATCATCAATCTTTAAAACCCCTTAACTGGGGTGCTGTGGTGGCTCAGGGGTTTTAAGTACAACCCTTAGTTCTTGATGTAGCCATCGCAGGTTCGATTCCCGGCCTGGTGACCCTTGCTGCATGCCTTCCGTCTCTCTCTTTACCTACTTTTCTGTCTTAGCACTTTCAAATAAAGGCCACCAGAGCCAAAAAGAAAACTTAAAAAAACGTATCTGTCACCCTTCGGTGGATCATGAAGACAACATCCGTGCCCTCATGATGTCATGGAGGTAGATAAGATCAGTTCCACATATACACATCGTCCGATCACCCAAAGTAAGGAAATCAGGGTCGGCTTATCTTCACACCCCAATTAGTAATCTATGCACACTGAAACCACGTCAGTCTAACCCACATCACTTCTCCATTACAGTTTATATTGGTCCTAAAAAAAAAAAAATCCAATCCAACCGGGTCTGATTAACTTCTGCACCCTACATATTTTCTTTATTTCCTCAACCGGTTAAGCTGTCTACTACTGTAATTAGACTATAATTAGTAGATTAATACAACTTCACACAGCATTCTGTGTGCTGTAAGTATTTTAGGCTGACTAAACACACCACAGACGCCCGACGCGAACCTGACCATCAAGCAAATAATTCTGGTTCGGGCCATAAATCTAAACTCTACTCTCTATTAAACAGTTTCTCTGCTCATATGCTTAACATGTTCTGTTTTGTAAATAATCTTTCACACACAACAAGGTTTAATGGACTGCAGACCTGCCGTGTGTAGTAACCATAGACTTTTGTGTAAATAAACACCTAATGGAGCCCAGCATACAGGGTTATGAATCATAAGAGATCAGGTGTACAGCGGCTACAGAAAGTCCGTAGATCCCTGTTGAGATGTTTGCGAGTTGCAACCTTTTCCAATGTAGTTTGGCATTTGTCCTGTGCGACTCAGCTGAAAAGCAAACGAGTCTTAGAGGAGAGGAAGAAAAAGCAAAAACTGCAACAGCCTGTTAGCATGAGTGTATGCACCCTTATGCTAATACTTGTTGGAGCGCCTTTTAAAGCAGCCATCGTTGGTTGGAACCTGTCGGCGTCACACATCTCGTCTTTGTAATATTTTCTAACTTTACCTGGCAACAACTCTCCACAACTCTGATTGTGAGGACAGTCAGTTCTTAGCCTCTTTATTATTTTTTTTAAGTGACCTTACAAATTTTCATTATGCTATTGTCAATATAATATTTAAAAATGGCCTCAAAACAACAAAAATCCAATAATTATTGGACAATTTATCTTCTAGCAAAATGTGTTATTGGTGACAGACCTATTCATCGCCATGTTGTATCATTCTTATGCTTTTCATTTGAATGATACGCAATATATTTTGCAATATTGGTGTAAAAACTTTTGATATGAATGCATTAGTTTTTGTTTTTTATTTTATTAACAAACATCTTGTGTCTCCAAACTTTTTGTCATGTGGGCCAAAGTCAAAATCGTCAGTAATTACCAAAATATTTTGTGACCAAAAAAAAGGTTACCTACTCAACAATAAACTATAAACTATTATTTTATTAGTTCTACTTTTTTTTTTAAATCACAACAGGATTGTAGATCCAAAACATCAAATGTTTTTCCTGTCAAATCAGAAATATCCAGTTTGCTTATCATTCTGGGCTCATATGGAGAAAACTAAAACAATATTTAGTCTGTTCTCTGCAATGAAAAGAGAATATTGGTCAGTTTTCGCTTTAAAACACTTGCTGGACTTGGCTGAGTCTTAATATGGGAGTATTTTAAGGTGTGTTTTAGACTCTGCCAATGAGGAGATGTGGTCCTAGTTACCATGACAATGGAAAGAAACCAGAAAGCTTGGAAAGAATGATGACTTTCTGTTGTCTTAACATTTTTGTGTGTAGATTTTAATTTAAAAGTTGTAGTTTTGTCCTTTTTCTTTATCGGGGGTCCTCAAAAAAAATCAGCTGCAAGTAAGGCTGATTTTTTTTATTTTTTTTTTTTTTAATAACTGCTCACGTCCTTTAGATCCCCAAGAAAACACCAGCATCCTCAACTGCTCCAATCAAGTTCATCATCACAAAGACGGTCAACAGCAAAGGCCTGAGTCCTCAGACGTCGGTGACTCCTGTTATCGCAGGTCAGCGTCTCCTCTGACTCTGACTTCCTGCTGCATTCAATGCATGTCTGCTTTGCTAATGCTCCACGGTGCATTCCCAGGGCGCGTGGTGACGCAAACGTCTCCGGTGATGTCACCAAAAACCATCACGCTGTCCGAGCCCCACAACACTACGATCCAGAGCATTTCTGGCAAAAAGATCGCCATCTCGCCTCTGAAGACTCCCAGCAAGGTGAGCTGCTGGGAGATCTGCTGGGTTCAGTGTGTTCAGGCTTCAGATGGCGCTAAATGCTGAGCTCTGAAGACGGCTCAGGCCCGCAGTAACGATTATTTTAGTTACTGGTCATTGTATTGATTATTCTGATGATTTAATTGATTAATCAGATGCAAAAATTGGCACATTCTGCAGATTTTTCATCTGACCACATCTGCTCGTTTCATTCGGTATTGGAAATACATAACAAATTGTAGATAAGATAATTTAAATCCTTTTGCTCCTTTTTTTAGTAATTGATTAATCGGCAATTAATCAGATAGAAAAAAACTGGGACACTGCAGATTTTTCATCTAGGCCTTTTTTTATGCTTAGACGCCGACATGTAAATATTTAATCTCCATGTTATTTGTGTCGTCCAGGTAACCGTGGTGTCTGTGGCTTCCCCGCCGTCCAACACCAGCCAGAAGTCGGTAGCTCTGCCTGTCAATGTAGCACTTGGCCAGCAAATTCTTGCAGTCCAGCAGTCGGCGCCTGCATCTCCAGTCAAGGTGGCCACCAGCCAGACGCCTGCTCAGGTGAAGCCGCCTGCTGCATGTCTGCACAATCCTCTGCTCTCCCTTTATCCCAGTTATCGGTCGTCTGCTCAATGACTCCACACTTACTTGCCTGAAACCTCGTTCTGTCGTTTCTTTCTGAACCGTCTCAGAACATTAAGCCTGTCCAGTCCGTCGCTGTGGGAGGAGTGGGCGGCTCCCAGTTCAAGACCATCATCCCTCTGGCCACCCAGCCAAACGTGCAGCAGATTCAGGTGCCAGGAAGCAGGTTTCACTACGTCCGCCTCGTCACGGCGACCACGGCCAGCGCGGCTGGTCAGCCCAGCGCTCCCAACACCAGCTCAGTGGCCACAGGTAAATCCTGAACTCCTCCTGCTTCATCTGCTAATTCAGAGCTAGTTTTCTTGTGTTGGCAGGAAAGAGGGATGAAATGATTAATCGCAATGAATCAATTATTGAAATGATCATTAACAAATTCAGTAATCGATTAATCGTTAACTAGAGAATACAATTAATGACTGCATTTAAGAATTGGAAAGGGAATTTAAATTTTTATTTGTATTTAAAGTATTGTTAATGTTTTATAAAAGGCTTAAATGGTTAAATGAAAAATCTGCAGAATGTGCCAATTTTAAAATCTGTTAATCAATTAATTGTTAGAATAATCAATTAATTTTCTATAATAGAAAAAATAGTTGCTAAAAAGTCGTTAGCAACCATTTGTTGCTAGCAACTAATTCTTAATTGCTAACAAGTAGCTAGCAGCTATTTGTATCAAGAGTTACTTCATTAAACGGATGCTATGTTGTATTTTAGTCAATAAAATATTAATTTTCTTATTTTAAAAAGGAATTTACTCATTAATGTTTTCTAATATTTTATAAAGACTTCAATGAAAAATCTGTGTCAATTTTTGTCTTATCTGATTAATTAATCGATTACTAAATTATTCGTTAGTTGCAGCCCTACTCGGAAAGTGTGCCTGGAGCTTACCGTGTGTGTTTCATGTTTTCCAGGTAAACCTTTAGTGGTGAACACCGGAGCGGTCAGGATGTCGGTCCCAGTCGTCCAAGCACAGACAATAAAACAAGTAAAGCAGATGCTGTATGGTCGCTGGTTTCTGGGGGAGTCTGTGTGTGAGAAATGTTCCTAAGCTGTCTTCTTGCATTCTGCTGCCTGCAGGTGGCGCCTAAGCCCTTGACATCTGCACCACAGGTGGTCACCACCACTCAGACACAGCAGCGGCTCATCATGCCCGCCACCCCTCTGCCCCAGATCCAGCCCAACTTCACCAACCTGCCCCCAGGGACCGTCCTCACATCTGCCCCCGGTGGCAGCAATGTGGGTTACGCTGTTGTTCCAGCACAATACGTCACGCAGGTTAGTACTACTTTTCTTTATTTGTTTTCTTGAAGCATATGTAGAACATTTCTGATGTGGCAACGTCTTTTTTTGCAGCTCCAGCCGTCACAGTTTGTGACACTCGCCAGCAGCTCTAGTTTTCCTGCGTCCAGCAGCGTCCAAACTCAGGCCAAACTCCCTTACAATGGGTAAGACAGGAGAGCTTTTATTTTTTTTGGCTTTTGTACTTATTGTTTATAGATTGTATTTACTCTATCTCTAATGATGTTAGATGCTATACTTGTTCTCTTTGTTTTGTCCGTGTTTTAATATGATTCATTGCTTTAAAGCGTGTCGGCAGCAGAGACAACCTCGAGACCCAGAAAACCATGCAACTGCACCAAGTCACAGTGCCTCAAGCTGTAAGTCTGACTGGCTTTGCTTCATTAAAGTGGTCGTGGGAAATGTGTTCACTGGCAGGGTTCATCCAACGTCTTGAAAAGTATCGAATTGGCTTTTGTCACTTTCAAGATCTGGAGAAGGGTCAATAAAGGAACAATGAGTGAGGAAGAAATTAGAAAAAAAAATACACAATAATGCTTGCTTTTTAAAAATTTTTTTACATTGAATTATAATTAAATAAGATTTTTATGTTTTAAATTGCCTTATCACAAGATTAACTTTTTTATCATCATTATTGTGGTTTTTGACAATCGATTAATCGCATAATGAAGTAATATGAACTCCAATTTCCATTCCGATGAATTTTGTTTAGAGACATTATGATGCATTTTATTTATGGTTCCAGTTGTGTGTGGTTTTTATGTTGGTTTAATTTATTGTTTTTTGGTTGTTTTTTATTTTAGGATCTGTAAAATGTCTTCCAGTGTTAAGTGTTGTTTACTAAATTAATGTTTACTGGTCATGAGAGTAAACATGCATTATCAATGCGTTCCATATTAAATTCCATAATTTTTTAGGCGTTCCTCCAAAAATTATGTAATATGACATAATTATTACTCACTCAATAATTGTGAGTTTATTGCTAATTTTTTTTTCTTTTGAAAAAATGGTCCAAAATATTGGATTTAAGTGATGCTAACTCTGACCTGCAGGTGGCAGAATTTTTTTACTTCTGCTGCCTCAGACTTGATGTCAGGTTCTAGTCCATGATCATATGGCAAGTAACAAAAAGTCGTATTTACTGTCAAAAATACAACCACAAAAAAACAGCAAAATTATTTTTGCACAACTTACAATAAGACACTTTTTTTTTAACCAGTCTAACAAGAAAAAATATCAAAAATTTCTTACAAGAATTTCTAAAGTAGCACCACAAAATCAGAGCTTGATTGCAAACAAACCCACACAAAGAATGGCAAAATCCTTGAAGGACTTATTAAACTTTGTCTCATCAGTCCTTCTTAGAAAATTTTAGAGGAGATGCAAAGCATCAAGTCAAGTTTTCTCGTGTTTCCTCCCTCAGGTACTGCGACTGCTTTGCAAACGGAGAGTTTTGTAATAACTGTAACTGCAACAACTGCTTCAACAACCTGGAGCACGAAACGGAACGACTCAAAGCCATTAAGGTAGTTTCCAGGCTCGGTGTCTGCAGGGATACTGTCACATAAACCATTTGATGGATACTCAGAGGAAGTTTGTTTTTTATTTTGATTTTTTACAGACCTGCTTGGACAGAAACCCCGAGGCCTTCAAACCTAAAATTGGCAAAGGCAAAGAGGGCGAGTCAGACCGCCGGCACAGCAAAGGCTGCAACTGCAAGCGGTCGGGCTGCCTGAAGAACTACTGCGAGTGCTATGAGGTCAGTGTACCTCCGTCTCTGCAGTTGGGCAGGAGTCTCTTTCATTTGTAATTAAGTTTTTTGTTTTTGTTTTTTTTTATCTTGAAGGCAAAGATCATGTGCTCGTCCATTTGCAAATGCATTGGTTGCAAAAACTTTGAGGAGAGCCCCGAGAGGAAGACGCTCATGCATCTGGCGGACGCGGCAGAAGTGAGGGTCCAGCAGCAGACGGCAGCCAAGACCAAACTCTCCTCACAGATCTCAGACCTGCTGATGAGGACGACTCCCATTATATCAAGTGGAGGCGGGAGGTACTCAAACACTTCTATCCTCTTCCAACATTCACTTAAATGGAAATGCAGCTATCTTTTTTTTTTTTTTTTTGCCATTTCATATCCAAAATTAGTTTTAATAACTATAATATGCGAAAATGTACAGTTTAAAAAATGTTTATTTTGAGTCTTCCTGCTGCGAGCAGTCATTACTTAATTGAAAATTTAACTGAGTCGTCAATATAAGAGCTATCAGAAATGGCATTCCCCAGGGGTGTGTTCTCGCCACCCTTCTTCTCTAGTGTCCTCCAGGAGTGATGGACGTTCTGTCTAACCAGAATCCGTATCGTCACCTTCATAAAATAATGGAAGGCGATTTAATTTTAATTTAAATCTTTATACCGTATCGCCTAGCCTACAGCTGCCACTGTAAAACAACATAATCCATCTTAGCTTTGCAAACATTTGAACTTGAGGAAGAAAAATCAACACGAATAATCATGCCATCCTGCTTAAACCTCTGTTTTTATTTCTTTCCTGCCGCAGGCTACCGTACACGTTCGTGACGAAAGAAGTGCTGGAAGCGACGTGTGAGTGTTTACTGGAGCAGGCCAAACGGGCCGAACAGACTCGTCAGCCTCAGGCGGAGGCGGAGAGGGCGATCCTGGAGGAGTTTGGACACTGCCTCATGAGCATAATCAGCTCTGCCGGGAAAGCTAAAACGGACTGCGCCTCCATCAACTGCTAGGCTGAACTCTTCTGGCTCTTTGTTCACAAACTCTTGGACATGGACAAGCCGGACCCTCTGCCTGCTCTACGGAAACGCTGAAAGCGGAGAGATCCTCAAGACTGCTGGAGTTAAGCTGCATTACTAGACTTGAGCTGGAAAACAAAAGGACAGAGCACACTGCCTCTGAAACATGAACTTCAGCCCGATTTATTGCCCTCTAAGGGCTCTCCGGATCTCTCCTCTGTTTTTATTTTGTACACTCTATTCTTTTGCCATCCTGACGTTTTCCAAGAACCCCTGTATTTTAACGTCAGCAGTTTATCTGTGTTTATCAGTAGAGGAACTATCTTTTTGATATTTATTTTAACAAATCTTTGTAATCAAGTGTGAGTGTTAATATGCAAGGTTTAGAGCTCTGCAGTCTGTCAATTATTAACTGAGGCTAGGCTAAACTATTCCAGCAGCAGTAAGTGGAGATTTTCTACAGGTGTACAGAGAGAGATGGAGTCCCCCTCGTAGCAGCTGAACACACTCAGATTGATGGAGTTCCACATTTTCCCCAGGTGCTCTTCTATGCTTTATTAAACGCAAACTGTACATGAGCTCGCAGCAATGACTTGAGAAAACATTAGATCCATATGACTGACGTTCCTGCGTGTCATAACGAAGAATTACCAGGATTTACACCAGCTGTTTTCGTCTGACTTAAAATTTTGTTTTAACCCTCCCGCGGTCGTAAAACAGTAAATTAACACCATGCGCGCGGTCCGGTGGGGTCGCATTAATACCGCGTGCGGTGTGTGTGTGTGTGCGCCCGCGCGGGGTTTCGGGAACTGATGATCTCCTTACATCAACTCGGAGACACGACTATGGCGTCAACTGTAAACGACATACCGCTGGCTTTGCTAGCGCGCTAACGCTAACTTTAAAAAGCGAGACGAACGCGGGAGATTTTAAAGTAACAGGGTCTTACTGCTCAGACACCCAGAATTTAAACAGAACTTTTTCAGAATTATACCCAAAATAAAAACTAATCTCAGTAGGTCATACTGGATGTGCACATTCAAGATAACTTTTGTTCTGGTTTTGGAAGTAGCTTCCCAGGTTTACTTACTGCATTTGTTAAAGAAAAAAAATTAATAAACCCATGCCACCTTCTGTTGTCCTCCCCATAAACAAGCTATTTTAGGGACGCACCATTATGAAAATTTTGGCCAATATCAATATTAACTTTGCTGTTATGGTTGATTAACCAATATTTACCGTTGACATTGCTTCTCTACTTCAGCTGTGCAGCCCTCAATCCTGCTTTGCATCATGATTTTTATTTCAAGTAAAAAATAATGAAATACAAAAAGAGGACATGAGTAGAAGTGAAATAACTTATTGCCATTACTCTTCTTTTACAGTATATGTCATGATAATTTCTAAGTATTATTTACATATTTGATACAGTTCAGATTATTATATCAACTTATAACACTTCATAACTCAGTCCCAGAGAAAAAGTTGATTTCTTCAATTTCTATCATCAGTACAACCTCTCCTCAATTTGTAGTTCTCAAATATTTTTGTATTGCTTTGCAAAATTGCTTGTTTGTGCTTTGCTTCAACTCCTCTCTCATACCATTCCATATACACTACACAAATTGATACACATTGATACAACCTTCTAGCACGAACAGTGTTGTTTTCTTTGTTAATGAAGTTGACCTCAAATTGTACATCCCCTTCAATAAGCATTTGCTGAATGTTTCCAGGAAGTAAACCGATTCTTGTTTTTAACGCAAGAACTGTTTTATATTTAACCACATCCCATAATTTTTGTTTGCTTTCAAAAAGAGCTTGTGTTCCCTAAAATGCAGATTAAGCTATTCTGATTGAGTATATTATAATGGTTGTAAGTTGTTTTTTATATGCGTTACCCCAAACTTCCACACTATAACTCAGATATGGTAATGATGAAAACAATAGAGCCTTGTGATTTAAGTATGTAACGTGTTTTGCCCAAAATTTAAATTCTCTGTGCTAGTTTTGATAACTTATTTCATTTTGGAGTTCCAGCAGATTTTATGGGATAGTATCACATGGAGACACTTAATTTCAAATTCTCTTCCCACTTCAATATTATCAATTTATTATTTTTGCTGTTGTATGTACAGAAATATTGCGATTTTAAAATGACACATGCAGAGGTCTCATGTCGCCCTGGGTGGTTGCCCACGTCGCCCATATCAGAAACCGCCAATGGGTATATTGTTGAATTTTGTCTGCGTTTGATTTATTTGAAACACTTAAATTCATTACAACCAATATTACTCTATTTTACAAATAAGTCCTCTAAGTCAGAGGTTTAAATTTGTGAATTTAAACCTTTGAAGTTGGTTAACAGGGTTCAACACACTCTTCACCACCAGGTAAGAATGTTTACTGTCTAGCCCAAAGTGTGTGTCAAAGTGAAAAGCAAGAAGCTAAAGTTTCCTGAAGATTTAATTTTCTAATGTCAATGGCAGTGTTCTTCCAATAGTGGTGCCTGCTGAACAGTAGTACGACCAACTACGTCACTGTGCAGCTCAAAATGATACATTGATATCAATTGAATTACACTTAGGATATGAGCCTTTTTACGATAAATTATCATAATTCATGAAAATACTTTGCTACAATGAAAAAGAAACGGAACATGGGTATAACGCGTCTCGGTACATTCCAACCGCTAGGTGGCCGTAGCGGCAAAAAGTGAGTAAGTTGGAGTTGCAGTGGGTGGCGACACCTTCTTGGTTGGTTCGCTGCTAACAACCATTAATCCACAGTAGAAGAAGAGGAAGGCGGAAAACGATGTAATGGCCAACGTGCAGCTGCAGCGTGTTGGAGGAGTTCAAAAGTTTTTCTTTCTACCTGGGTACAAAAACTTTTAGTTGTATTTTTTTCGCTTATTATGTGCATTTTAAGCAAGTTTGTGTACGAGACTCGAAGTATTCCTCGGTTTTCACGCTATTTCAAGAGGCGAGTTAGCTAAAAATAGATTCTGCAGTATAAAAATGTATCTTTAACTGCATAATTAATTTGTGAATTTAAATTAACATTAATTTGTCCAGATTTATTTGTTGTCTTTTCACACGACGCGCGCTCTTGGTGATGGAGAAGCCACGTGCTATCACTCACAATTTGCTTTAGTTTACTAAGAGTTCACTAAATAAAAGTGTATCTGCCGTAACAACATGGTATTGATTAAAACATTACTTGTTAAAATATATGTCCTAATTTTGTTTTCCAGAATATGTTAATCAAGAGGAGCTGATCTTTATTCTTACAGGTACGTATTGTAATCCGGTTATGTTTCTGCCATGTGCATTGCTGTCCCAATGATTATATCAATCACTACCCATCTGACCCATACATATGCATGTATGGGAGAGATTATGGATAACGACCAAAATGAGGGTGTTTTTCTTAAGGTCATGTTGAATTTTTGCCTTTTCTACACGAGTTAACATTTCCTCATTGTTGTTCTTTCAGAGTTCACCTGGTTTGCACAATACAGAGTTGGAGATGAGTTATTCGTCATCTGGATGGTATTGACAATGCTACCCCTTACAAAGATTGACCAGTTGTCTTTTGTTTTTCTTCTTAAATTAACAAATAAATTTTGAAGTAGATATGGTGTGAGAGTTTTTCTTTTCCCTCAAAACGTTTGTGCCTTTTTCTAAAGGGTGTCTATTAAAGGCTAATAAGCCACAAGTACACATGGAATAGTTACAGAAACGTTTGTCACATAATATAGTTGTATTATACTTAAAGACAATATGTAACATGAAAATGTCTTAAAATAACAATTCTTCTTTTGTTAGAATAATCAAACATTGAGTAGTTGGATGATTATATTGGTTTCAACAGAAGTGGATAAAAAAATGTTTATTTTTTTCCCCCCCAAAAATGGTGGCTTTTAATGAAGCTTATGTATGTGGTCAGGTGATGGTGTGATGGACTGAGGAAACACGACTGTCTTAATGTTGAGAAACTAGTTAAATTCTGACAAACCTTGACTCATACATTTTGTTGTTAAAACTAAGATTACAAGTAAAGTTAATAGTGTGTAGTTACAAAAATAGAAGTAGAGTACTTCATTTAGTTTGAGCAGTTTCTTTAAAAATGTTATGACATTTAAACAAAATTGAGTAAACTATTGTTAGAAAATTAAACACCAAAACAGAAACAAAATAATACTGTGTTAAAAATAGGATGCTCAGATCAAACGAAATGTGTAGGGTTTAAAATTTTTTTTTTACAAAATCTCGGCTTCTAAGAAAACTGCAAGATGCGTTTTACATTTAAATGTATGTGCTTAATTTATTAAATATAAGACGTCTGGAGGCACTGAAACGTCCAGCTTCGTGTGTAGTTTTTTATTTCTACGTCAGTTTTGGATAGTTTATAAGGTAGTATTGCTAGTTTTTAATATAATTTTATTTAAACATATTTCTATTTCCACAACTGTATGGGTGTTTACATTTATTAATTAAATACTATAAATGTATGGAAAAATAAAATCCTTTATTAAGATGAATTTTATTAACAGCAACTGCTGTCAATGAGCATGAGTTACCCTAGCTTCTTAGCTTGCTAGCAAGGGAAAGACGGTGCGATCTATGGTGCGGTTCGTCTACCCGGAAGCTGAAGTTCTTCTTCGTGGGAGGAGGTTGTTGCTTAGTGCCACGTTGATGGAGACCAGTGGGGACGTGGAAATCTGTCCTGAGAGTCCGCAGCCGGGACCCGGTAGCCCGTTCCTCTGCCTACACACCAGTTATTCATAGGAGCAGAATCGAAACGGGAACTTCTTCAGGCCGGAGGTTGTGTGTGTTTGTTTTGTTATTGCGTTCATGTGAGGAGCGGTTCAGAAGAGAAGGTAAGCCGCTTTAGAGAAGTAATAAGATCTGTGTGTGTGTGTGTGTGTGTGTGTGTGTGTGTGTGTGTGTGTGTGTGTGTGTAGGTCTGCTACTGTCTTTCATTGCATATGTATCTAGTACGGTACTAACTGAAAACAACACGTCCTTTACCAGAACAGGTAACACTCTCCCGGATAGCTTGTGGAGTTGACAGTAACACACGGACTGTGTTTCAGCAGCAATGTTCCCACTCTTTTAGGCTTTTTGTTATCCTGCATCAGCTGTTAGCTTCATGCTAGCTCGAGTGTTTTTCCCTTGCAAAATCAAGCCAGATTCTTCATTTCTTGAGAGAAATCCGCTTTTCTGTGAAATTCCCCTGCTATCACTTAATATGAATCACAGAAGCCAGGTGAAAACGAGGCCTGGGTCTGTTATTCTGTAACTAAGCTGTCCTAGAATCAGACTGAACTGTAAAAACCATGCCATATATTTCTAAAGTGTCATTGAAGCCCTGCCAGGTTAATCTCTAAGACCAGGCGACTCTGATCAGATTCTGTGAAGTCGGTGAAGCAGATAAATATAAACAATGTCGTGCAGCATGAAATGCGTTGAGTGCAGGCATGAACCATTAAAACTGGTCCATTTAAAACTTTTCAGTGTTTATTATTGTTTCTGAAAATATTCACACTGCCACTCTCTTTTTGTTCCATCTGTGTACTTCATTGGGATTGGGAAGAGCTAAAAATGATCCCATGTTCAGCCTGTTGCATCTGTTCTGCTTCTAGAATGATTAACTTTGAACAGCAGCGTTACTCTGTTAATCTACAATAGTTATTCACATTGACGTTAAAATATTCTGTAGATTTTACACAGATTTCCGTGAAAACAATGTATGTTGTGATTAAATGAAGTGGTATATTAGCCAAAAATGTGCACTCATGTAGCATATTTGAAATGAACATATTTCTACTGAAGTTAAAGTAACAAGTATTCGTCCAAGAAATGACTCAAGTAAGAGTAAAGAAAAAACAGTATATCATAAAAAATATCTACTCAAGTACTGAGTAACATTGTATTTAATATGTTAAAATGACAAAAATATTATATTGTATACATATTCTGATATTTTAAAAATAAAAGTTACTAACAGAGGGTAGAGTGTGCAGAAGGTTTTACTCGAGTAAGAATAATTGTAGTGTCGAAAAAGTAAAATTTTTTCTAAAAAAGATGTTGGGAGAAAAGCTTCATGATGGCTCTCCCCCCCCCCCCAACAAACCATCACAGCTTTCACCAGTTCTGTCATAATTTGAATATGTCACATTCTGTTTTTTGTTTTGTTTTGTTTTGTTTTATTTTGTTTTTTCATCCAGGATGAAACTCAAAGAGATCAACCGCACAGCCATCCAGAGCTGGAGTCCTGCTCAGCACCACCCGATCTACCTAGCAACAGGTTTGAGCCAAACAATAAAGGGATTTAACTTTGTTATCATCACCTTTTAACACCATCTGATTTCTCAAGCAATCTAGCTAATTAAAGTTGTTCTTGAATATAAATGAATCTTGGCATCTCAGTTGCCATGGTTTGTGTAAATGACTTGCTTCTGTGGTTTTATCGCTATAAGGAAAGGAAGACCCATCCACTTAAATGCTGTATTTTTCCGGTTCTGTCTGTGCAGGAACGTCCGCCCAGCAGCTGGACGCCTCCTTCAGCACCAATGCCTCCCTGGAGCTCTTCGAGTTGGACCTGGCTGATCCGTCTCTGGATATGAAGTCGTGTGGCAGCCTCTCCTCCGCTCACAGGTGGAGAAGAGTTTCTCTGCACCGCCACTGTTAGCTGAATTCTCCTGTTTATGTGTGTGTTTAGCCCTTTCTCTTCTCATACGTTCACCTTTTTTTTTTGCTTCCCACAGATATCATAAACTGGTGTGGGGCCCCTACGGCATGGACGCCCAGGGCCACCCGTCGGGGGTGCTGATCGCCGGCGGGGAGAACGGCAACGTCATCCTGTACGACGCCGCCAAGATCGTGGCCGGAGAGAGCGACGTCATCGTAGCTGAGAGCGTCAGGCACACGGGGCCAGTGAGGGCCCTCGACGTCAACCATTTCCAAGTATGTAGCCGTCCGGCCCCGAGAATTGTTTTTTCTAAATTATTTGCCTTTTAGCTCCAATGAAAAAAATATTCATGCTTTACTTTTTTTTAATATAAAATCAAAAAAATGATTAGACAGCCCTGGTCATTCTCTTCAGTAGACAGTCTGTCTTAGAAAAACAGTGTCTTTAGTCAGAGGCTTCTTCAAGTTCGCTGTAGTATAGACTGCTACAGGACATCTTTCCTTCCCACAGCCGTAAATCTACAATAAGTCTTTGAAGAATTTTGAATTAATTTCAGCAACATTTCATTTCCCTTTGGGATCAATAAAGTATTTTTTGAATTGTAAAGTAGTAAGAATGAGAGGACATAAACCTTATTGCTCAGAATTATTATTATTATTATTATTTTTTGACATTTTAAGTGAGAACTTGCTAAAACTGTCGCAATAAACTGTTGATCACTTAATCACATGATGAATTAAAATGAGCTCATTAGTTTCCATTTTGATGATTAATCATTCATAATACATTTTATTTACAGTTTCAGTTGTTCTTTTATTTCCTTATTATTTATTGTTTTTGGTTGTCATGTTTGATTTAGGATATTTTAAAACATCTTCTAGTTTCAATGTGGAGTGTTCTGAACAATATTAAAGTTTACTAGACTTTGAGAGGCTGAACTTGCATTATTCAATCCATATCAATGTTTTACTTGATAATGGTCTCTAAATAATAAAATGCACACCACATTTTTTAGTTTTAGTTTTGAGCTCTTTTTGAAAACTACCTTCCTAGTTGGACGCTGCTTTGTGTCACATAAAAATCTCACTGAAACACACCCAAGATTTTGACCTGAAAACCATTGAGGAAATTTAAGGGGTATGAATATTTTTCAAGGTGATTTTTATACTGACTATTTTCTCTTTTTTTTCCCAGTCAAACTTGGTTGCGTCTGGTGGGAATGAATCAGAAATTTACATTTGGGACATGAATAATTTTGGCTCTCCCATGACGCCAGGACCTAAAGCACAGGTACGTTTACGCTGCTGACAGCATTTTTAGTTTTTATTAATACCTAAAATGTGACTACCAAGTTAAAAATTGTTTTAACACAAGTTGAAAAAATTCCAGGCTTAACCTTGCAATTGAGATTACCTTCAAACATTATTGAACGCCAAATTAAAATAAATAAATAAATAATTTGTCAAATTGTCTTTAATTTTATAAAACTGGAAAAGTAAAAAAAGAAATAACTTATTAAATATAGATTTGTTTATTTGTTCCTCAGATAAATGTATTCATTTTAAAAACTCGATATATATTATTTCATGTTTCTGTGCTGAAGCACATCATAAATTAATAAATTTAAGCTATTTCAAAAGTTATTTTATTTTTGGTAATTTGGCTCACTTCACTCTCCATATTGTCTATGTTGAGTCTGCTGACACTCATTCTATGGAATGCTTGAATGAGATCATTTTTTCTGGGATGTATTAAAGTATATCGGGGTTTTCTCTCTCTCTCTTTCCTTCTTTCTCTTAAAGCCGCAGGAGGACATCAGTTGCGTGGCGTGGAACAAACAGGTCCAGCACATCCTGGCCTCGGCCTGCCCGAGCGGCAGGGCCTCGGTGTGGGACCTGCGGAAGAACGACCTCATTATCAAAGTCAGCGACCACAGCAACAGAGTAGGTCCTCCGCCGAGCGCGCACAGAACATCACAGAGTGGGGCTGAAATGATTAATTGTGATTAATCGATTATTGAAATAAATCGACAACTAATGTAGTAATCGATTAATTGTCACCTGGAGTACAGAGACCCAGTAGAGGCCATTTATTTAAACAAAACCAACACATCCAGAGCTGAAACTGCACAAAATATATTGAATTTAAAATAATTTAAAAAAACCTTTGTGTGTAAATAAGTTTTAGCCAAAACTCCTCAAGTGGTTTAGTTTCCATTTTAAATTTGCTAAAAGAACTATATGCTATTGCGTTTTAGAAAATAAAATCTTATTTAAAAAGGAATGGAATAATTTGTTTATATGCATTAATATACTTCTAATATTGTATAAGGGGGATAAATGAAAAATCTGTAGAAATTTTCATTTTTTAAATGATTAATTGCTTAATGGTGAGAAGAATCGATTACTAAAATAACCGTTAGTTTCAGCCGTGTGGTGGAGCGTGTCTCACCCTGCCGCTGTGCTCCATGTGTCTGCCTCCAGATGCATTGTTCTGGGCTGGCCTGGAACCCCGAAGTGGCCACTCAGCTGGTCCTGGCCTCAGAAGACGACCGGCTGCCGGTCATCCAGATGTGGGACTTGCGATTCGCTTCCTCTCCTCTCAAGATTTTAGAGCAACACACGCGGTAAAAACTTCTGTTCCCTTCCTCTGACAGGCTTTATTCACGAGTCTTTATATTTAGGGTTTTATGACGTAAAGGTAAATCAAATTTATAATGAGTGCTGTGTGTCGCTGAGAGACTTTTGGTCATTTTTGGCGTTTCAGAGTCGGTTAAATCTCCTGTTTGGGTCTAAAGAAAATATAATAATTATGCTCACCTTGATGCAGGGTGTTAACATTTCTATGATATGTTTCTGCCTCATTATACAGAAACATATCACCCGCTATGCTTAAAGGGGCAGTGTTATGTATTTTCCAGGGATTTTATAGCACAGTGAAGTAACTATGTTACCTTCAGTTGTTATAAAAATACTATTTTTATCGAATATCACTTAAAAGAAATTTGACTTTGAAATTTAACGCCTTGAAATTGGGCCTCTGTCTCTTTAAGAAGCTCCTGCTCTTTCTGAAACTCCGCCTTCAGAAAGTCATCGCAGCATGGCTCCATTAACTCCTTGACGACGTTTTTACCAGCATTTACTCTGAAGCAGTTCCACCAGGTGTTTGCTAATTGCTGCTGGCTAGTCTGAAGGAGCTGAGTGGCTGTGAAAACCCTTCAGTCTCTTAGAGTGTACTCCCGACCCAGTTGATCTAATGGTGCTGCTCCGTTTTGTGCAGAGGGGTCCTGGCTATCGCCTGGAGCTTGGCCGATCCAGAGCTGCTCCTGAGCTGCGGGAAGGACAGCCGCATCCTGTGCTGGAACCCCAACACAGGAGAGGTAACGCTTCCCCCACCCTCTGTCTCGCCGGTTCGTCTGAATGTTCTGCACCTTCTCGGCATTTGCTTCACGAGGGAACAATTGGCTCAAACCTCCAGGTTCTGTACGAGCTGCCCACCAGCAGCCAGTGGTGCTTCGACATCCAGTGGTGCCCCAGGAACCCGGCGGTGCTGTCGGCCGCGGGCTTCGACGGCCACATCGACATCTACTCCATCATGGGAGGCAGCAGCCAGGCGCAGAGCCAGAGGCACGCCGATCAGGTGAGGGCTTCACTATTAAGCCTGTTGCAATTTAAACAATGAATCGCATGATAAATTAAAAGAAACTTAATCATTTTCAAATTGACACATTAAATCACAGTAAAATGTTAGACGCTTGGGCCTCTAACTGCGAAAAATGTGACTGCTTCTGCATCTGTTATCATTTCTGCTTTGTGCTGTGAGATTTAGTGAGGTTTTCAGTGCGTCTTACTTTTGGCTCCATTTCAGATCAGCAACTCCTTTGGGAACCTGGACCCGTTTGGGACGGGGCAGCCGCTGCCTCCGCTGCAGCTGCCGCAGACCCCCGCCGCTCCAGCTACAGTCAACCCCCTGAAGAAGCCCCCCAAGTGGATCCGCAGACCAGTGGGAGCCTCCTTCGCTGTGAGTCAGTGAAGCTATGCTCCAATTTTCTTAGTGGAAACCGTCATCGTTTACGCTCTTTCTTTTTTTTGTTTTGTTTTGTCTCGTAGTTTGGAGGGAAGCTGGTGTCGTTGGAGAACGCGAAGCCTCCGCAGCCCCAGCAGCCCACATCCCATGTCGTTCACATCAGTCAGGTTGTCACGGAAACGGCCTTTTTGGAGCGCTCCGACCGGCTGCAGGCCACCCTGAGCTCGGGTGGCTTCGTGGACTTCTGCCAGGAGAAGATCAGCTCGGCTGAGAACGAGTTTGACAGAACAGTCTGGTCCTTCCTGAAGGTAGGATCATCTCTCTGTTTCAAAGAAGAGTTTCCAGTAAAACACACCCGTTTTTTTTTTTTTAAATGATTTTTGGTTGCTAGGTGAATTTCGAGAGCGATGTTCGCAGCAAGTACCTGGAGCTCCTGGGCTACAACAAAGAGGACGTCGCCTCCAAGGTGACTGCATTCACATAGCCTGACTTTAGCTCAAACTTTTCTTTTCACCTTGGTGTCTTGTGATAAATGTGTTTGTGATGTTTACAGATTTCAGCAGCTTTAGAGGAGAAACCTGCTAACGTCCCTCAGGTAAGTTGAGACGCTTAACTTGTATATGTTAAAGGAATTTTTAAGGATTTTTAGGAGATGCGTTCAGAAAAAAAAGTGCTCATTACTCAACTTTTTCTCACAACAAAAGCAGCCTGGATTTGGACTAATGCTGCATCTTATGGCCACAATACCGAGTTAGCAGATTGTTGCTAAGCTAACGCGCTAATTTAATCTTTTTATTAACATTTATTTTCTGCCAAAGATAATAACTGTCATTATTATTATTATTATGACAGATATGTGTCTTCAGGCTTGAGGCTGTGGGTTTGTCATGTTATGCAATCAGGAAGTGTTGCAAGATTTCCTCTCCTGTTTTTGTAGTTTCAGGACTTTCACTCAGTTGGAGTGAAAAAAAGAGCGAAGGAGAAGTTCAACTCATATGAACTGAAATAAAATCCTATTCATTTAAAATCCTCTCCAGTCGGAAAGCGAATTAAAATCACATTTGCACCAAATGATTAATATATAAATCAACAGTTAGTTTTGAAGTGGCCATGAAGACCAGAGAAAATGTTTCTTTCTTAAGCAGAGTGATCCACAACATCCATTCAGACTCTGTGGCAGCTAAGACAGCTAAGAGATTTGTTTGTTTGTTTGTTTGTTTTAAAGTCACTTTCAAGTAGCAAGAAAATTTTGATAATGAATAAATATGGGGAGTTTTGTTTTATTTCCAGGCTTCATTCCATTTATGTGGAAATATTTGGATCCATCCAACTGTTTGGATGGATCCAACTAGTTGGATGTCCATTTTTTTGCACCTGTCATCCAACCCTTTTGTCTGTCTGTCCATCGTTTCATCCATCATATATATATATTTTTAAATCCTCCATCTCGTCCTGAACTTGTCTTTTGGCTCTGCAGCCAGACTTGTCGGCCTCCACCTCACCGCTGCCTTCAGCAGACCTCAGCCTGGCGCCCCCTGCTGACACTCCAGAGGCAGCGTTCGACCTGATCGCCGCCTCAAACCTCCAGCCTGCAGCCGCGCTCCATCTGAACTCCACTCCTGACCTGGACAGCGAGGAGCCGGCAGAACCGGAAGATGGTCCTGACAGCGAACTGGACACCAACATGGTGGAGGAGGAAGAGGATGATGAGGAGAAACAGGAGGAAGAGGAGGAGATCCCTCTGAATGAGGTAGAGTTTGATGAGAATTACTCTTAAGCTGCATTTAATATCACTGCACAACTAAACACAGGCTCATCCAGGTGATTTTAATGCAATTGCTCTGGGAGAAAAGGTTTATTGTCTCCAAGTTCATGCAGGTTGAGTCTCGCTGCCCGTCCTCGGTGCCAGTGGTTCAGGTTGCTGCATACCGCTGGTGATTCTCTATTAGGAGCCACTGAGAGGAGCTTAAACAATGAGAATATCTGTCAGTCAAATTAATGTGGGTTCATTCAAGTGAAGGCGTTCATGTTGAATAACTCCAGTTGAAACGGCAACACAAAAAAATTCCAGTTGAACTCGGTTGCATTTTTTTAAGTTATAAGAACCTCCCTAAATGTTCTTGGCTTGTAAGTAAGTCTAAAAAAAAAAAAAAGGATTGTAGACGTAAGTGTGTTGGTCTTTGTAGCCAAACAAAGCAGTGTTCCCATTGAAAACCATGAAACCTGAGGGGGGTTTTGTGCAGAACTGCACATCCAACATGACGTCATGTTAGACTTTCTGAGTTCTGAAAATGTCACAGAAGACGTCTCTGTTGGCGTGTTGTGATTCCTAACGCCTGTTATTTCCAATTAAATCTGTTGTAGAACCATTTTTATGTAAAAAATTGTGATGCAAAATGTGTTGCAGGTTTAAAATGGGCCGATGGACATAAAACACATTACAAGTAAAGATAAAACTCACAAAAAGGAAACAGTCAGATGGTAATAGAGAAAGACAAACTGATGGGAAGTAAGAAAACAAGAATATGACTATAAACACACAAAAATCTGAAATATAAGACATCTGTGTTGTGATGCTGTGTTTTTTGTTTGTTTGTTTTTTAAGAAATATGAGAAGGAAGATAATTTTAGGATGTGGAAGTTTCTCCTCTGAAGTGAAAGATGACTGGTCCACCCTGAGCAGTGGTCACTAACTGCGTTCTTTACTTTTTCCAAGTGATTTGTGAAACTTGAATTTCTCACTCTTGAGAATTTTGATTTGCTGTTTGTGGAAGTTGTGGCATTAGATCCCTCTTAATTGTCTTTACCAATAACTAAAATTCCAGTTAGGTCCTGAAGTAAATTATTTTCCATTCACGGTGTGAAAAGTGCGTCTATCAGCCTCTCTGGTGGCATCGTTTTGGATTCAAATGTGTTGGACCACCAACACATTTGGCCGTACTCCTGGCATCAAACCATGTCCTCTCTCTGTCTTTTTTTAATGATTTGAAGTTATTCTGCAGCTTTTGGTTTTGTGTAGAAAACATTTCGTTTTATGCTTCAGGACCTGACAGCCCAGGTGGAAGTGGAGGAGAGCAGTCCTGTGGAAACGCCAGCAGAGATCCCCCCTCCGGTTCCCACTCCTTCAGGAGGAGTCCATCTCAGCGTCAGTAAAGGTACCGTCACGCCGGCTCAGGGAGAGCGAGAGAGGGAGATTCCATAAAACTGTGTTCAAATATTTTTGTCAAATGAAGCTTCTTTTCTTTTTCATGACAACATATTTAGAATCAGTGTTTCTGAGGTTCTGAACCGATGTAGCTCCTTACACAATACACTTCTGACAACTCTGTCAGCGGTGGGCACTGCTAGCTAAAAAGTTAGCTGTGCTAACCCTGAAGCACTAATCCGAATCAAATTTACTGGCCAACTATTTTACATACAATTAATTTCAATAGTGCCGCTAATTGAAATGCTAAACCAACATAGTATTTAGCAGAAACTCAAATTAAACTTTTTTTTTTTTATTAGAACGAATTTGACTTTAATTGTTGGGAAAATAACGTTTGGTCCATTTTTAAAGATTGATCAGACCAGGACTTCAATTTTTTATGCAGATTTTCCATAGCAGATAATTTTTTTTATATATTACTATTAATATAAAAATGTCACTTTTTTTCTTCTTTCTTTTCATTAGATGTGGACGGGCTGATCACTCAGGCTCTGCTGACCGGAGACTTTCAGGGCGCCGTGGAGCTCTGTCTCCACGACAACCGAATGGCAGACAGCATCATCCTAGCAATTGCCGGAGGAGCCGACCTCTTGGAGAAAACCCAGAGGAAGTATTTCACCAAAGCAAACAGCAAGATCACCAAGGTGACTCCTGGGGGAAAAAAAACGCTGCTGTGAGAGTTTGCTTATTAAAGAGAGTCTGTTATTTATGATGGAAGTGTGCGTCTGTCCCGCAGCTGATCAGCGCCGTGGTCATGAAAGACTGGCACGACATCCTGAAGACGTGCGATCTGCAGAACTGGAGGGAGGCCATGGCTGCCGTCATGACCTACGCTCGGCCCGAGGAGTTCTCTTCCCTCTGCGGTGAGGCGTCGCGCGCCTGTTCCTGTTCTGAACTTATCCCAGTTTCACCACCTTTACCTTTACCGTCTTTTACGCCTCCGCTTGTCAGACCTTCTCGGCAGCAGACTGGAGGCAGCAGAGGACCTGCAGCTCCAGTCTCAGGCCTGTCTGTGCTACATCTGTGCGGGTAACGTGGAGAAGCTGGTGTCCTGCTGGAGCAGAGCTCAGGACGGACACTGCCCTCTCTCCCTGCAGGTTTGTGGGTTTCTTCTTAACGCACGCTGCAGCCTGAATGAGGAGGCTTCAAAATGGCTGACTTCCTGTAGGGGTGGGCGGTATGGACTGTGAATTTTATCGCAGTATTTTGAGGTACTATTTAAGGTAAAAGAAAATGACTTATTCTATAGGTAATAAATAGTTTTGCAGTACAGTGACTGCATGGCACAGTATTTATAGCACCACAAACACACTTATTGTTCTTAGATTTGCTTCTTCAGGAGACCACTTGAGTACAAAACTGGTTTATATCACCAGACTGCAGACAGTAATTGTATTTAATCATATTTGAGCTTACTGATATTTATTGATTCTTTCATGAAACAAAATGTGGAGAAAGTAGCAAAAAATAACAACAACCAAACTGTTATTTTATTTTTGTTTTTAAATTTAACATCAACATCAGAAATTTATCAAATTTCTTGAGTTTTTCATAATAAATGATAAACGATAAACTTCCTGTTGGTTTTAGTCCCTGACCTGAAGAGACGTTTTCTCTTTGTTACTGATTTCCAATGTCTGTCATACACTGACTGGCCTGAATGAATCTTTGGGGGCGCTGTTGAGCTTTTTGGTGTTGCCCATTTTTAATTCAATTGAAATATAAAAAATTGATTTTATACAAAGCATGAGGTTTTTAGTTTGTTGAGACTCCAAAAAAACTCAACGACACGAGACATCCTTCGGTTTCAATATGCCTTAACAAAACAACGGCATCACTGGCCTGTGTGAAACATTAAGATAATAAAAACATTTTAAACTTTGATAACATAATCTGTGGTTTTCGTGTTTAGAAAGCTTTAGAAAAACATAAAAACCAAAATACAGATGGACTCTGAGCATGTTTTATCCAGATTATTCCATCCTTTTCCACCTTTGTTTGCCTCAGGACCTGGTGGAGAAGGTGGTGGTGCTGCGTCGGGCGGTGGAGCTGACCCAGCAGTCCGGACCTGCAGCGATCGGCATCCTGCTGGCTGAGAAGATGAGCCAGTACGCCAGCCTGCTGGCCTCTCAGGGCGGTCTGTCCACGGCCATCACATACCTGCCCGACAACACCAACCAGGTCTGCAGCACCGCTGATAGTTCATGGGGTGACTGTGGCTGTGTGGGTAGAGTCGTCGTCTTGTGATCAGAAGGTTGTAGGTTCAATTCCAGCTTCCTCCTGCCACATGTTGATGTGTCCTTGGGCAAGGCACTTAACCCCAAATTGCCTACCGATCTGCGTATTGTTGTATAAATGTGTGAGTGTGAATGGGTGAACGTGACTCCAGTGTAAAGTGCTTTGAGTGGTCAAAATGACTGGAAAAGCGCTATATAAGTTCAATCCTTTTACCATTTCATTTAGTTAAACTTAAATTCACTAGAGTTTGTTTGTTAGTCTGTAATGTTTGTTTTGTATGCAGTAATTGGTGAATTAATTAAAACAATTACACCATACACTCTTCTATGAAGTGTGTACTCAGTCAAAGTCTACATAAGGGTTCGAGCAGGACGTAAGCCTGGCTGTGTGAGTGTTGGGTCTCAGTTCGATCTCCGTCCATTCAGGTTGCGGTGCAGCAGCTTCGGGACCGTCTCATCCGGGCTTTAGGACAGCAAGCAGCACCAGCACAAACCCACAGAGCTGCATCTCAGCTGCCCGGCCGCCCGCCTCTCCCCCAGCATCCGTTCCCCCAGGTCCAGCCGGCGTTGGTCCCTCAACCTGCTGCAGGAGTTCCAGCACCAGGCCCTACACCTGCTTCTGCCCCATCTCAGCCTCAGTATTACCAGCCGGTATGTTCTCCTGACGAACCCGTCAAAGGGTGAAGAGTTTTCTTACAAGCCATGGTTTAGAGGGGCAGTATTGTGTAAAATCAACTTTTTGCTTTAGCTGTTCATCATGTTATGATGTTATTCCCACATCAAAAACCTGATTGGAGTGGCTTTGATTCTTTTATGATGTTTGAGAAATCCTTTAATCTCCATGACAACCATTCAGCTGTGCAAAACACTTGGGTGGACCTAGCGCCTCCTCAGACCTGCAGTTTCCGAGCTTCCTCCAAGTTGCCTTCCTCCTTGACTCCTCCACTCGGCTCCTTCAGACTAGCCAGCAGCAATTAGCAAACACCTGGTGGAACTGAGCACCTGCTGAACTAACTGCACAAGCTGCTTCTTAGTGCAACGCTGGTAAAAAAATGTTGCTGAAGGGTTAATAGAGGAGCCATGTTGTGATGACTTCCTGAAGGAGGAGTTTCAGAAAGAGCAGGAGTTTTTAAAGAGACAGAGACTCAATTTCTAGGTGTTAAGTTACAAAGTCAAATTTCTTTGAAATCATATTAGCATATATCATTTTTATAGCGTCTGAAGGTGACATGATTGTGCTATAAAATGACACCATGTGCCTGAAAATCACACATTACTGCCGTTTTAAATAAGAAGAATTACCCAGCTCACTCCGACTGCTCATCGATTCTCCATCCCTTTTTCAAAAAGCGGAGCTTTCCCTTTAACTCATCTTCATAGTGGTGTTCTCATGGTGGTGCTCCTCTCCCTCTGTCCCATGCTGTGGTCATCCCTCCTCTGTGGCGTCACCCTGTGTCTCTGTTTGCTTCAGGTGAGGGCTGCCTCCACCGTCACCTCCTGGAGTAACCAAACTCCCACAGCCTTCCCTCCTCCTCCTCTTCCTCATGTAGGCAGCACCCCAGACCAGCAGGTACACAATCCTCCATCCCTGACTTCACATGCATCTTGTTTAAAAAAATAAAATAAATCTGGCTTTTATTTGTTGGACCCATGCTCCATGTCCAAATTGTTGCTTTGTTACGGTGATGCCCTCTTCTGTAGCCACTTCCTGTCAACCGTTTCCTTTTTTTCCTGATGCTCTGATGCATTTCGTGTCTTTGTTTGGATTATTTCACTGCATGACTTGCATTTTTCTTCATACATGTAAATACTTGCCATCCTTTAGTAATGAACCGAAACCTGTAGCTGAATGGCTTTTTGTGGAAGCCACTTCAGCAGATAATTAGCTCGACTCTCTTTCTGTTGCTATTAGTTTCGTTGCATTTGCTTCAATCTTTCAGGCGGAGCCTCCAAACCCGATGTACGGCCTGCCAGCCTCAAGTACACCAGCCGCCCCTTCGGCCTCCTCCACTCCTGGCTACATGTACTCTCATCAGTACCAGCGTAAGTTGGGACTTCAAGTTTGTTATTGGTCTTCAGGTGTAATGAAGCTGTTAATGTGAACATGAGTTTCTTTGTCTTATTGTTTTAGAAACCAGATAGATGATGTGTATTATCCAGTCAAAGTTGCAGAACTTATAAACGAAGCTCCTGTGACGCCCAGATACACTAATCAGGCTTAATATGACCAAATCGTCCCTTCTGAGGTCTTGAACCGATGTAGCTCCTTACACTATGAGACACTGGGTATTCTCACAGCTCGCTATCAGAGCCAGGCAGTGGTGGGCACCGCTAGCTAAAACGTTAGCTGCACTAACACTTACAAGGAATGACATTAGTCCCGCTAACGCTATCTGATATTAGAGTTCCTGTAATGCTAAACCAACATGATATTTAGCAGAAGCTAATGCTAAAGTGGTAAAAAAAAAAACACGACATCTAGCAGAAGCTCTAATTAAACTTATTTTTTTTTTCAATGTTAGCAAAAGCGCTAAGCTAAAATTTAGCTCCGCTATTAGCGGCAATGTGCCCACCACTAGATTTCAGGTGTTTGTGTAAAATATTATGCTTTTCTTTGCCATGGATTCTTACATGTATACAAGCTAATATTCAGGTTATCTGCTCAGCTGTCACCTACTGAACTGACTTCCTGACTGTATCCTGCCATGGGTTTCTAAAACAGCTTTCTTTCATGAAAGTGACAGTTGGCAGCGTTTTTAATCCAGAGCATCAACAGAAATATTCCCAAAAAGTGGGATTTGTCTTTTTTTTGTAAGAAAAAGGGGGTTGAGGGGAGAAGGTAGCATCCTTCTGGCCTCCAGTCCAACTAGCAACTTTCTCTGACATGTCATTTTCAGTGAACGCCTTCAGTTCTGCTCTCTAGAACAACATTTGTCTGTGGAAATGTTAGATTCTAACGTCTGACTCTGGAATATCTTTGACTCGTCCGTGTGAGCTCTCAGCTTTCTGCTCGTTGACTCCTCTCTAGCTACACGTAGAGCATGTGGTGAAGCCGTCCTGTTGCATGTCGCAGCTGTTTTGTTGACCTGCAGCAGGTTTTTCCACTAACAGAACTTCCCGTGTGCCTCCCAGCCTACCCCCAGGTCAACCAGTACCCGCCTGGAGCTGGGGGGGTTTCCGTCTATCAGCCTCTTCAGTACTCTTCTACTGCTCCTCCTCATAGTCCTCCTGCTGAGCCCTCCTCCCCTCCTCACCCCCCCGGCTTCCTCGCTCAGTATACTCAGCCTGTCCCGCCTCCTCTCTATCCGGGACAACCTCCTGCCGGCCACAGCCTGTCCTCCTCTCCTCCCTTTCGCCCTCCTTTCTTTCCCTCCTCGTCTTCCTTCTCCGCTCCGCCGTCCTCCGGAGCGTCTTTCCAGCATGGCGGGCCAGGATCTCCCGTGTCGTACATGCCGCCTCCACTCCATCCTCCACCGAGCGGAGTCTCAGGTACACAGCTAGACCCCGACCCCGGGCTGATCCCCGCCTCTAAGAGAACAGGTCTGCATGGCTCTGATCATCCTCTCTCTGTCTGTCTGTCCTGCTAACCAGCTCACTCATCCTCACAGGGAGCTGAACTAGAGAGATTCAGATTAGTTATGATCGTAGTTGTAGTAGGTAGAAATAATAGTAGTAGTAGTAAAAATAAGCATAATAAATATTTTAAGAATAGTAAAAAATAGGTAGTGATATCACTAAGATAAAGTAAAAATTCAAAGTAAAAAAAATGTAAAAAGGTAGTGGTATTGATGATAATAATAATCGTAATAATTAGAAAACGTCTGAAGAACAAAAACTTACCCGAATGTTTTGCAGGCCTCAAGTTTAAGTGTCAAAGCTTAAGCAGTTTAAAACATCACATAGTTTTTGTTGCATCTCATTAGAATGTCCAGAATTAGCTCGAATGCTACCGTTAGCTAAGATGCTATCAGTAGCATTCGGGCAATCATTGACTTACGCCATTTACAGAGCAAACATTAGTGTTCAAGGTAAAATTAGCTAAGATGCTAAGGTTAGCTAGAATGCTATTGATAGCATCTTTGCTTTCAGTAGCATGTTGGCTAGCAGTGACTTACTCCACTCAGGCTATCTTTAGCTTAGATGTCAAAATGAGCTAAAATGCTAATGTTAACCTCATTGTGTTGCTATGGCTGTTAAAAAATAATATAAAAATACGAACATTATTTAAAATTTTTTTTAAAAACAATTGATAGTTGTAATAAAAATATTAAAATATTAATAATATGAAAAAATAATAATGAATTTTAAAAAATATGTTGTCCTTGCTGGCAGAAGTGTTTATTTGTAGAGTCACAGATTAGTTAAAAAAATTCTCTGAAGCTCAACTAAAAAAGATTTAAATGGTAAAATATTGTTGGATTTCTGTAATATGACTAATGAGGGCTGCATTAGAAGAATAATTATCTGAGAGATTTTTGTTTTCTAAATTTCTATAGAAATTAAAATATTCAGCACATAACATGATTTAGTCATGTTGATTAAACTGAATACAAAGTGAAGCCAAGCTGCAGGTTGGGTCAGAAACGTCTCGCCGTGGCCATGGTCGCTGCTAGCTCACTGATTGGCTGAGAACAAAGGAGGCAGACAAATCTCTACTGGGAAAATGGAGAAATGATGTGAATTTAATTTGCATGGCTTTCTGTTGGTAATGACATTAAATTAATGATGCAATAAAGACAGCATTGGTCTCTAATCTCAGAATGATTAATCAACAAGGAGTCTGTACTTGATTTGTTTTGGTTGCCAAACAATCCGGCAGAGAAATCAAACTTTACTTTCACTTTAATTCATTAGTAAAACACTGATGTACGTTTATGTGAAATTTAAATAATTGTTATACTTGGTTACCAGTTTTAAAGATATTGAATTTCATACAGAATTGTCTTTATATGAAGTGTTTGTGTATAAATATACATGCACAGTGTAATATTGAATGATGAATAGTTTTCTAGCTGTGTCTGAGTTTATCTAGCTCTATTAAAGGAGTCAGAAATGCCAAATTTGGAACATTGTGTGTTAGCAAAAGCTAAAACAATCAGCTGAGTTGTGTGTGTGTGTGTGTGTGCGTGTGCGTGTAGGACCCCAGAATGGCTGGAATGACCCTCCAGCTCTGACCCGAGCCCCAAAGAAGAAGGTAAGTCTACGTTCATTATTTATTTTTTTTTTAAAAACACACAAAAAAACTGGGTACTACTAGTATATAAATGTTTCCATCCACGGACCATTAGTTTGTTTCACTTAGCTAGCATGCTAACATTAATGTTGCAGAAATTATGCACTAATAGATAGGGTTTTTTTTACCCAGTTGTCGGACAGATTCTGTTCATTAAGACTCAAGACAGATTGGAGAAAAACACACAGTTCCTACCTGTTTGGTTTAAAAGGCCAAACAAAACACTAAATCTTCAAACAGCACAAAGGCTCCAAAACCACAACTGGACCTAAACGTAGTGTGGAACGCACCTTTCCTTATTTGACCAGTTCAGGAGTTTCTAGATGCTGAAACAGAGCAAATTATTTTATTTTTCTAATTTTTTTTTTCCACAGCAGGTTCCTCAGAACTACACCCCACCCGCCCCGATCACGGCTCCCATTCTGGCCCCGCTGGGCGCTGACCCCCAGGCTCAGCCCATGTCGTCTGGAGGCCCCCAGGATATGCTGCAGGGTCTGCAGGGCTCCCAGGTCCCTTACTCAGGCATGCACCAGACACAGCTCCCCAGTCAAAGCATGAACGCCTCAATGCCCAACTCCAACATGGAGGGCGCACCTGGAGCACCGACAGGAGACGCCATCCAGGTACGGATGTCTCGGGTCAATCTAACCACGACCTGAGGGGGAAGTTTCACCGGACCTGTCCATGTTGTCTCCACATGAGAGCTGCTGTAGATAGGAAAAGATAAATGAATACATTTCCACCAATAAGCTCAGAAACTTTAAGATTAATCTAAAATAATTTCTAGAAAAACCTTGGAAATTTCTGAGTTTCAAAAGTGTAAAATTTTTGACTTTTGGACATTTTCTAGGTTTGTTTTTCTGGAAAATTTTGAGGGTTTTTTCTAGTAAATTTTCAGCTTATGAATTTTTTTTTCTAGCACATTTTAACATTTCAAATTCAGAAATTTCCTTATTTTTTCTGGAAAATTTCTGAGATAAATCTCAAAATTTAGTGTTTTTTCTAGGAAGTCTTCAACTTTTGAAACTATTTCTTCTGGAGTTTTTTTTTTCAAGCACATTTTAATGTTTCAAATTCTGAAATTTCCTTGTTTTGAGATTAATCTCAAAATTTCTGATTTCTTTTTCTAGCACATTTTCAATCTTTGAAGCTCAGAAATTTCCAAGTTTTTTTTTTCTAGAAAATTTCTGAGACCAGTCTAAAAATATTTTTGCACAAATGTACTCCCTTCTGTTTTTTTAAATGTACAATGCCTTTAATCGCGGCCGCCGTTGGCTCCTGTCAGCCTCTGCAGTCGATCCCTGCTGAGAAGATCATGAAGAAGCCGATCCCTGACGAACACCTGGTGCTGAAGACGACATTCGAGGGTTTGATCCAGAAGTGCTTGGCCGTAGCCACCGACCCTGTGAGTCTGTCATGGACAAGCTGCTCCGTCTGTCCTCCGTCTCTGTTCAACACGCATGAGCCTGTGTTTATCCGACTTCTCCTCACAGCAAACCAAGAGGAAGCTCGACGACGCCAACAAACGCTTGGAGGCGCTCTACGACAAACTCAGAGAGCAGACGGTGAGTGTCTCACTGCTGTGGCCACGTTGGTGCAAATGTTTCTCCGCAAAACAACCAGGAGACGGTCAGATTGGATGACGAGTGTGTGTGCACGTCTTTGACTTTGACTAGGCCACTTTAATACAGGAATTCATCTGAACTGCTATGTGAGAATTTTGTTTGCATGTTTTACAACTTTTAAGGCTGTAAAATATGCAACTTTTTAACAACTTTATATTGTTGTATATAAAGTTTATAAAATAAATAAATAAAAAAATATTTATTTTTATTACACCAAAATAAATATGCTTTTATTTTGGAATAATAAAACACCAAAAATAAAAGTTTTTTTTCTTTTTCTGGAAAATTTCTGAGATAAATAACATTTTGAGGTTTTTTCTAGTAAATTTTCAACTGATGAATTTTTTTTCTAGCACATTTTAATGTTTCAAATTCAGAAATTATACTTTTATTTTGGAACAATAAAATTAATAAAGTCATAGCAAAAGTCTTATTATTTTGGTAATAACATGACTTTATTATGACATTCTTCTCATATCATGACATTGTTATTGTATAACCACAACTTTTTTTCTGATATTTTATGATTTTATTCCTTTATTTTACGACTTTTTTATGGTAATATAACTTTATTCTTGTATTACTACGATCTTCTTCTCCCATTATAACTTTGTTCTCATATTTTGCGACATTGTTTTTGTATTATTATGACTTTTTTTTCTCATTTTTATGATTTAATTCTCGTATTTTGCAACTTTCTTGTACTACTTCCGGTTTATTGTGGTAGGATTATGAATCCATTCTTGTATTTTATTACTCTATTGTCATATCATTACAACTTTGTTCTACGACTTTATTCTCGTCACAGGATTTTCTCATAAAATTCTGACTTTCTTCTCTAAATGAGAAAACATTTTTGCTCCTAATATCCCTCCGTAGACTTCTGAAGGCAGTCGGTAGCTTTGGGTCTAATTCATTTCTAACTCTGCTGTTCCTCCTCCGCTCAGCTCTCTCCTGCCATCATCGGAGGACTCCACAGCATAGTGAGGACCATCGAGTCTCGCTCCTACACCGAGGGCCTGAACATCCACACCCACATCGTCGGCAGCAGCAACTTCAGCGAGACGTCGGCCTTCATGCCCGTGCTGAAGGTGGTGCTGACCCAAGCCAACAAGCTCGGCGTTTGAGGCCCGAGTCCGTCGCCGCGGCCCCGCCGGCCGCCCGTTTTGCGGGGAGCTCCGTTCGGTCGGCGACGCGAACGACTCCTGAGACTTCTCAACTGCAACGGTCGGCTCTTCTTCGTGCCATTCGCGTTTTCTTTTTTGTTTTCTTTTGTTGTTCTTGTTTTACGACGCAACTCAAACAAGCCATGCGGTCGGTCATGCGCAGTGGTGAAAGTAGATATTGAGTCTAATCAAGGGCTATTCAGAGAAATACCACACCAACCTTTACGTGGGCTGGCCGGTTCTGAACCACGGCTTTAAATCAGACACTTCAATTAATATGCAAAACCTCTTTTTAAGGTAAAACTGTGTAAAATCATTTTAAAAAACAGTCAGGAGTGATGATGGTTAAAAAAAAACGGGACGTTTAAGGACATGTCTGTGTTCCTACTCAGTGTTATAATGTCACAAATTACAGCTAATATTAATTATGTATTAATAGCAGATTTCTGCTGCATGCTTTTCGCTCACACGTCATTCAACAATGCGACAAGTTTTAGATTTAGGAAACTTTCGCTTGTTCGTCTTTATAATCTCTAATCTGTGCACTACATCAACGCTTCGATGCCTTCCAATCCACAAATTCATTCTTTTTTTTTTTTAATTTAGGTCCATAAAATTTGCAATGAACCTCCATAAAATCATGTTGATAAACTTAAAAACAAACTGGGCATTATGTAATCGGTGCCAGTTTCTTTTTTTTATAAATCCATGTTCGTGTCGTGTTCTTAATTTCACCACTGGTGGCGCTGCGGTCGGCGCGTTGGACCGACAGGTTGTCCAACGCAGCAGCAGCAGCAGTGAAGTCCCTCGTGTCGAAAATATCTATGTTTTTATCCGATTTGTTTTTTTTATTTTCGTCTTACTTTCATGTTTTTTAGTAGTGTAGTCACGAGGCTCAACAGCGTGCAATGAACTTTACGGAAACAAGCTTTTATCGTATTTCAGCGTATGCATGCTCTCTCTCTCTCACACACACACACACACTCGGCTCGGCTGTCTTTAAAGCGTAAGGAAGAAATTCTGTGCTGATTCATCGGACCTCAGAGGGAACCTGGCAGGAGGCTGTACTTGATAATTCATTCCAGCACCGATGAGGGCTGCTGCCTGATTGGTCGACCTCACTTCCTGTTCTAGGAGAAAACAAGTCTTTTTGTTTCTGACCGACTCCAGGCAATATTTTCAATAAATAGTATTTATTTACAAATTACCTTATGCCTTTGTTTCTGTTTTAACTGCTCTATTTTTTTTGTTTTTTTTTTTTTGTTTGAGCAACTGGAAATAATGTTTTGAAGTTGCCACCAGAATAATGAGTCTCGGCTAAAAATTAGGTTGATGGCAAAAGTAAGTAAATAAACCTTAAAACCACCAGTGGGATCATGTAAAAGGAAAAATCAAAAAAGGTTTTCCTATTAGCTAAAAATAAAAAAAATCACTTTATTAATGAAATATGAATAAACTTGTCTTTCAGGAATGATTCTTATTTTACATTATCTTTTGTGAGAAGCCTGTCTCGATAAAGAGGAGAAGCAAACTTATTAGTTTAATTTAAAAAAAATAATCTTAATGTTTAGTGAGATTATAGTTTAATAGAATTGCTTGTGTGATTTTTTTTAAATTAAAATTATTTTACATCACAGTAAAAAAAAATACATGGTAACGATACAATAAATAATCTTAAATCTATGTCAGCGCAGGAATATGAATAACTTAGTGCAGTCTGGAGTTCCAGTAATCAGCGATAGATTTGGAGCCATGGCCACTGTGTTCTGTCTGGTTTATTCAAAATTATGAAGAAGCACATGTAAAATCACTATTGAGTCTAATAAACTCTATAGTTATACTTTTTATGTAAAATGTATATGTTAGCATTTGATATACAGTCATTGGATTGTAATGGGAAAATCATTTATTGCTTCAATGTACGTCAATAAAAAAAGTAAATTTATTTTAAATCATAAAAAAATCATGGTTTTACTCTATAACACCACAAGGCATCATGAGGCAAACATGGTTCAGTGTTTTCCGTCCTTCATTTTCACTTCAAGAGGCTCCTGCTATAAAAAAACAAATGAGCCAATCAGAAACGATTCTGTGCCATCACTATGCAGACTTTCTTCTTTTTGTATAAAAACAACATATTTAGGCAGAGGGGTGTGGAGCCCGAGAGCAGCCTGGTTCTGTTTCCGTCCATTCAAACCGTCCGGTTTGAATGCAGCTGAAGCATCAGCAAATATCAGCAGGAGAGAGGTCATTTTAGAGGTCATTTCCTATTAAACTGAACCCACCGAACCCACGGACAGGTAAGGCCTCACACAGTAAAACACCAGCTTTCACCGTCCTGCTTTAGGACGGAGGAACGCGCCGTTTCGTGTCGGGACGCGTTTGTGACGTTGTTATGTCTGACTTCCTCAATGTGTTATTTAGCGGTAGAATACATTTCTCTCAGTATTTTTCGACAATTTAAGTGTTAAAATATGGTCACAGCGAAACTGTCACTCCAGATATGAGGAGAACCTTCATTAGCTGCAAGGAAACGCACTTCCTTTCACCAAGTTTAATGGTTGAATAGCAGCAGCTCAGGTTCAAACATAATCAGCTTAATGTTATCCTGCTTTTATCTTCCCTAAAATTTATTTTAAGAATTAATTTCATTGCAAAAAAAAAGAGGAAGATGTAACATTTCTAAGAAGAGATGCATTCAATTCAGCTCAATTTAAAAAAATACTTGAAGGGAAATTAAAGGAACTGAAGTATTTAATTCAACTCATTTCAAAACTGCCGTTATTTAAAGTGAAATTAAAGGAAAGGATCTCTGGTAGCAGACAGAAAAAGAGAAGGTGGACAGCATTCTCAAGCGAAGAACCCTTACCGTCTCCTGCAGAGAAGAGCAACGTGTTCTTTCCGTCTGAGCAGTCAGTTCACTTACATCTGAACAGAATAAAAAGGCCTTGAGCCGAGGTGAAGAGGATCCACAGAGCTGCTGTGTGTTTGAGGAAATCACCCCAAAGATCTCCAAAGACTGCAGCTCTAACTTGGAACTCTTCCAGCACCAGAACCCCGGAGCCGAGCTAAAGGCTCATCAGACCTGCAGGGACGCAGGCCTTCATCATCCATCATCAGGCCGGTACTGAGGTTCAAAGTCTCTTTCTAGTGTTCTCAGTTTCAGGAGTTAGGGAAAGGTGTGTTAGATTCAAGTTTGATTTCCTTTGATTGCTGCTGCTGGATTGAGCTGTTACTGAGCATTAAAAAAGCGTGTAGCATGTTTGAGAAGTTGTGAACATTCAGCTAATGTGTCGGTCTGATGTTCTTCGATGTCACTGCAGTGGTCAGCTACCTAAAAGCCATTTTCTTGTGTTTCTTGTGGATTTTTATGTTATAAATGCACACAGACCACTGAAGTGGACATGAGTGCGTCATACAACACACTGCTACTACTGGGCATCCAGTGCAAGTGCAAGAAAATTTTTGTTAAATCCAATATGGCAGACAGACGAAAAAGCAACACAGGAATATCCCGTTTTTACTGCAGAGGACTCTTGCAGGTAAAAATGAATGAATAAATAAAATAAAGTTTCCCCTAAGGACTAATACTACTGATGTATTTTCCAAATAACAACTTTGTATTTGGAGAAAATTAGAACTGATCACCTATATAAAAAAATATTCCTGCCTTTTGTTATGCTTTCAAGGAAAATCAAAAACACTTTGGAAAATAAATCTTGACATAAAGCATCATAATTCATGCATGAAAGGGTTAGAGAGGTTTTTACATGTTGCTTTTACCTGTAAAAACAGACCCTTGATGCTAAGGACGGTTTTTATTTGGTGTGTATGTCTATATTTGTACCATATATTTTTTTTATTTTTATCCTGCTTTAATTTGGGAAATTCCATTATAAATTAAAAAGTAGCACACTTTTTGTGTTTTGTTTTTAGTTTGTTTTTGCTTGACGTAATCCTTCTACCTCTAACTAATCGTGTGTCATTAAAAGTACAAAATGAATAGAAAAACAGCAAATTTACACCATAAGACAAAAACAAGACTGTGCAGCAATTTAAAAATGGCATTAAAGAAATGTACAGTTGAGAAAGATTATATATATATATATATATATATATATATATATGAATGTGTATTTGTGCATGAAAATAAAACAGACAACTAGAAATGGAAAAACTGAAGATGATATAAACCCTTATTTGCTTATGTGCTTTCTGTGCTTTAAAGCTAACAAAGAGCTCATTGTCTTCCTGTGAAGTAATGCTGTGTGTGTGTTTTTGTGTGTGTGACATCAGATTGGAGAACATGTGGTGGTGCCGACCGCTGGTCCTCTTGCCTCCCATCCTCTCCACGTTTACTGCTGCTGGACTTTGGGTTGTGTAAGTTCAACCTCTTTCTGACTTTTATTCAGAAAAAAAATAAATAAAAAATTAAAGAGTTAATGCCTAAACATTAAATAGAGATTGGACAAAAAAACAACAACTCAAGAATCAACACGACTCATCAATAGTTTATTAATGTGCTTTTGAGTTGGACAATCAAAACTGTAAGCAGGATGTGTAAAAAAAAATCTGTACCTTTAATGAATTCATAAAACAGAAATATACAACCGTGAACTACCATTAATAAATGCACTCTTCATTTCCTTAATATCAATTTTATATTTATTAAGAAATGGGGAAACATTTTAAGTCCAACAGTGTTCATATTCCTAGATTTAATTTTAAAGAAATATTTTACTTTTACTGACATGCTTTGTGTGATCGGGGTAAAAATCAACGTCTTGATGTTATTCTGATGGAGAATCTGTGGACAGATTAGGGTGATGGCAAGGAGTGTTTCCATCCTCACAGAGCTCATCACCAAACATAGATCATCATAAATACCAACATCCACACCAAAAGCCTGTTTAACAATTAGAAGGAGGGTTTGATTATCATAATACCAAGAAAGGAAAATATTATGTTGATGACTGAAAACGCTACAAATCATTTCCAACATACCATTCTTCATTGTGAATTTAATGGTGCCTTCACACCAAACGTGTTCGAAGCTTCAGGCGCGTCTGGTTTACATTCAAAGCCTATGTGGAGGCGTGTTGAGGGCCGGCGCCATTTGAGCCGTTTGGAGCGTTTTGACGCCTTGAACGCGTCCGACGCTCCACATAGACTTTGAACGTAAATGCTCCAAACGCGTTTGGTGTGAACGCAGCATTAGTTAAAATGCAGATCGGTTGTTTTTATTGACTTTGTTTTGTTTTGGTTTTTTTGCTGGTAAAAGCCGAGTAAAATGTAACGTTTTTTGAATGGTGGATTCTCCTCCTCTGCAGCGCATCCTGTTCTTAACACGCCTCTGTGCTTCTGTTCGTCCACCTTGTGCCCTCAAACAGGTACTTCATAGCTCGCCACAACGGGAAAGTGCTGCCTCTGACCTCAGCATACAGGTACCACTTACCCTCTCTGAGGGACAACCAACATTTACTCAGCGCAGCCCTGGAACAAGATCTTCTTTTGTTTTTGTTTTTTTTCTTTCTAGAAAGGGAAATGGATCTGCATATCCTCCCTACATAAGGTACTCACTGCACTTGTCCTACATTCTCCTTTTAACAGTGAAGCCGGAGCTGCTTGGTGTTATTTTATCATACTTTGTGTTTTATCAGCTTCACAGGGAATTTCCCCCCAGCCAGCTGCTACTTCAGTGAGATCTTGAACCTGACAGCGTTCGCAGGTAAAGAAACGCCGTTCACATTACAAAGTCCAGGCCGATGGCGTCAGGCGTCACCAGGCAAAGTCTGAAGGCAATTGGTTGCACTCAGAGAACAAAAGAGGCTGAATGCTTTTGCACACTGCATCCATCCATTTTTTTACACCCTTGTCCCTGGTGGGGTCAGGAGGGGTGCTGGTGCCTATTTCGGGCATTCACCCTGAACGGTTTCCAGTCTGTCGCAGGGCAACACAGAGACAGGACAAACAACCATGCGCGCGCACACACACACACACACACACACACACACACACACACACACACACACACACACACACACACACCTAGGGAGACCAATTAATCTGACAGTCATGTTTTTAGACTGTGGGAGGAAGCCACACTTTTCAGTTTTTTATTTGCAAAACAAAATGTGTAGCATCATGTATCATTTTCTTTCTGCTTCCTGATTGTACAAGACTTTGTGTCACTCTTTCACATTAAATCCCAATTAAATATATTAATGTTTTTGGTTGTTGTTTGGCAAAATATATAAAAGTTTGAATACTTTGAAAATCCTAGTTGTTCTATTTCGAGTGAATTTTCTGATCATGATTGGCTTTTACCAATCCTCTGTTTCAGCATTTGTCGTGGGCATCCTCAGGTACTTTCAGGTGAAGACCAAACTAGACAAGCGGTGGCTGAACATTTTCAGTCTGGTGTGTTTCTCCGTCGCCTGTTTTGGGATGACGATTGTGGGAAACTTCCAGGTAACCGCTGATCATTAAGAAATGAACTTCAAATCCGGACTGTGACAGACTGACTCGCGTCTGTTTTTGTAGCTCCTTGAGATGTGGGTGATTCATAACGGGGGCACGTTGCTGGCGTTTGGACTGGGCAACTTGTACTGCTGGCTTCAGTCTTACATCACCTGGAAAGTTAACCTGAACAACCAGGGGAAGGTCTTTGCTATCGGCCGTGTGGTGCTGTCTGCAGCCATCACCTTCTGCATTATACTGCAGCGTGGTATCCTTTCACTCTGACAACAGGAAGTACCAGGTAAAGGAAAACTTTCGACCCAGTCTCAGGTCTTCTCCAACCTCTAGCAGGTTTTCTTCTAGGATTGTCTTGTGTTCAGTTACATCCATCTTCCTGTCACCTATGTCTCTGCTGAGGAAAAGTGTGGTTCTGCTACCACCATCTTTCACTGTAGGAATGGTGTGTTCAGGGTTTAGTTTCTTTTCCTTTACACGTAGTGTTTTAGAAGCAAATTCCAAAAGGTTCATTATAGATCTAATCTGTCCAGAGTACCTTCTTCCATATTTGCCTTCTTGCCTATAGACACGTTGCACCGTGACATCACAAAGATCCTGCCCCCCAACTCACTGCTGGAGGGCAAAATCCTGCTAGCCGACGATGACAACCATTGGTTTTAGCTATCAAGTTGTCAACATAATGCGCTAAATCCTAAATGTATGTGTGACACATGACAGAAAAAGGGACGCAGTGCTTTGCTACTAATTGTCAACATTAAAACTAGAGAACAAGTTGTTCTCTAGTTGACGGTACTTTTAAAACAGAGTACCGACTCTGTTTTAAAAATTGGACTTTTAAAGCAGCAAAGGAAAGGAAGTATATCAGTTATGTTAGCTTGACTTTGACAACCTTACCATGAAGGTATGGTGCAAAGCTTTGTGTGTTTCGGTTCAGTTACAAAATAAAAAAAAAGGCGACCTACACACCAAATCTGGTGTAGTAGGTGTTTAAATTAGCTAATCAAACACCACTGTGCTAATCTACTGCTGTGGCAGATTAGCTAACGCTATGGTAGCTAATGGCAACAAATCTGCATGTAGTGCAGGCAACACAAAGAGTAAGAAAAAAAGAGGTGGTTTTGAGTTATTCTTCAACATTTTTTGAGTTATTTTCCCTTTGTTTGGTGGACTACTCTAAATAATAATACCTACATCTCCAGGTTTTATTATTTTAATGGAGTTGTTCTACCGTGACAGTGCAGCTATGGGGGGCAAGTAAAATAAGTCTTTTTGCCCTCCAGCATTGTGTTGCCAGATGTAAACCATAACATGCAACGTGTCTATAGTGAGAAAAAAATTACACTTCTTAGCTCCAATTTGTTGACCTGAGACAGAGAATGGTTTATTTGGAGGACATTAATTAGCCTGTTGATTATTAGCAAAAATGTTCTAGGATTCTTTTTTGTTTACCAGTGTTGGGCGTCGCTAACTAAAAAGTTAGTCAGGCTAACTCAGAAGCACTTAAACTAAACAGTAGTTTTCACAACAGCCAAGTAAATTTAGAAAAATTCATGTAGGAGAACCTAAGTGGGGTAAATGTTTTCCAAATTATTAAAAGGGCTAAAGCACTAAACCAAAAATTAGCTCCGCTATTAGCGCATTAGCAGAAGTGTTGTGCCCACCACTGTTTGCCTTTGGTCTTAATGTTATATTTATGAGATTTAATGTTCAGTTATTGCCTTCCCGTCTTCATCCTTGACTCTCCCGATGCAGTCCTGGTTGTTATCCCCCACATGCACACGGTTCGCTGCCAGTGGGCCGTGGTCATGCTCTTCCTCATATACATCAGCACTTTTGCCATCGACTTTCGTCACTGCCGCTTTGAGGTGGTGTGCAGAGACACGGTGGAGCGTAAAGATTGCCGTGAAGATCCTGATGGCTATCCCGATGGCAAAGAGCTGGAGCCAGAGCTATAGGAGTGCCACAAGGTCTTGTGTTTGAACACCTGCAGATGGTGAACATATCTCACTATTCAAGTTGGTTGCAATGTCATGTTACAATGTTATGCTTTGTTTTAATGTTTCACACACACACATGATATATTGAGATGTTTTAATAAGATACTTGATACAGCTTCATGTCTACATCGAAGAAAGTTTGGTTATTTTTTCTAACTGGTGCTGATCACCGCTAAGCTGTGTGTGACACCACGATCCTGCAATGATGGAAGGCAGACAGGCTGGCTTGTATAAATCAGATTGAATCAATGCAACAGCTGAATCACAGTGTGGGAAAATAAATTAAATAAGTCAGGAACTGAGCCTGGATTTTATTAAATGTATCACAGAATAGAGATACCAAACCATTTGGTGGTTTGGTATCATTGAAACGGGGAGACACGGGGTTAAAGAACAATGTGTGAGCTCTAAAATTTTTTATTGGATTATAATGTGTGAAACTGTGGACAAGTAGACAGAGGAAAAGTAGAACTCATTAGGCAATGAGGTTCTGGACTGAATCCTTTGAAAATGTTGACCTCCTTGTTATAGGAAGTCAACATGTGACTGGATTAGCTTTGGTAAAAATATCACACCACCAAACTGGAAGGGATGCCAAACAAAAGGATTATTTTCAATTTTTAAAGCTGGAAAGTGTTCTGTTAATAAGTTGAGATTTTCATGACAGAAACAATGTGTACCTTTATTTTCAATTAAAAGAATGTATGTTACTACTACAGTGTTGTACTTTATTTCTATTCTCTTTTGTTCTGCATTTGTCATATTGGTGAAAGGTTCATTCAATTCAGCAGGGAAATATTTCAGATGTTTATTTCAATCATTCTGGCTTACAGCTACGAAAAACTAAAAATCTGTTTTACTAATTCTGAGTGTTAAATACATAAGACGAATAAAAAAATAAGTAACCGACACCTTCCACGTTGAGGAGAAAACCACAAAAAGTTATTAAAGCTGGATGTTCCATTGATGTATCCAAGCATATTAGATAGGGTAGAAAGTTGAGTGGAAGGAAAAAGTGTCCGAGTGAAATAAGATGGAATCTTTTATTCTTTATTGTACATCTGTGTCTCTGTTTAAACCTGGTTCATACAAAATTTTATGTATCCCCTACTTATAACAATGACACTGAGTAGCTGTTAGCTAAAAGCTCATTCCGCTAACAGCTAATTAGTTGCTCTTAGCAACTTCGCCGAAACTGTCGACGAAGATGCCGACAGTTTCCTGCTAGTAAAAGTTTAGATATTCAATCATAGCATACCCAGAGTCTTGTCAAATAAACAAAATAAATGGTTTTCATAGTTTCATTTTAAAACTGTTCAAACTAAAGAGACGCAGGCGTCTTGTGTGAGAGAAAAGGTGTTTATTTCTGGATTAGTACCGACTCCGTTTACACATTTGATCGTCACTCCAGCATCGTTTCGCTCCTCCGTTACAGACGACACACACATGGCACACGTTAAGACAGACACTGTCCGCCTGAGGCGGGGTTGAGTTAAGACTTTCACTCCGCCGCGGCGGAGCGCTTCTACACTCTAAAACACGACTACAGGTCCCGACTGAAGCGCGTCTCGTAGTCGCACAGGCAGACGACGTTTTACAAAATGGGAACGGTTACATCACGCTCGTACACAAACAGCTGGAAAGTGGCAGTCAGACACACGGTTCAAACGTCAAGTAGTAACCTCACAGTTTCTGCGATTGTACAGCACCTATCCACAGTCTCACCGTCCCATTCGGGTTGCCATGACACCGACCTCCCGCTTCAGGTCGTTACATCACTCTGTACAAATGAAGGCGGCATTCCTGCCGTGATTTCAGGGATACAAAACGCCAAGCAAACAGTCTTCAGCTTTTCCACATTTTGTCAAACTTCTATGTATTGTATGGAATAGACCAACAAAAAAAAGGTGCAAATAATAGTAAAGTGGAATTATTTTGCAGCACCTTTTACATAAATTTGTGATTTTTTTAAAGCTTTATTTTCAATTTTTTACATGGTCTTGTAAAAAATGTTAATGTTGCACATAACCTTCCCTTTCCTCTGATTTTCTCAAGTTGTAATCTTTCCTTTCTCAGAAAAAACCGACTTCTGTAGAGAAACGAAAAAGGAATGACTGACGAGCAACAAGTTTAATATGACAGAATTGTAAGGGTTAACTCGTCTTAGCTTAAGGTGGAGAGTTGCAGCGGTCGGTCAGAAAAAGATGAAACTTAAAATGAAGCAATTGGTTCGATTTGCAGACAAGTTGCAACGATTGGTGAAAATTGCAAGAACGACGACTGAGTTTGCATTCATAGTATCTCCCTGTAGAGACGGAGAAATCCAGACGTTCTGTGAAAGTGTCACAGGTTCGTTAGAGAACAAACAGGATGTTTAAAGATGTTATAGATGTTTAAAGGTCTGTTGGGCCTTCACTTTAAAAAAAAAAAAAAAAAATTTAAAGAGCAACAATGCAAACCATTCTGAAAACATCTCCACGGAGGTGGCAGCATCATGTTCACCTGACTGAGCCCAAGAGCCACAGCAAAGATTTGGTCAATAAAAATGTTTTTAATCATGTACCTCATTTTCATCACAACTATGCATGACTTTTTGTTGGTCTATATATATATATATATATATAGATAGATAGATATATATATATATATATAAGCTGAAGTTTGTAGTTGTGGCAAATGACAAAATGTGGAAACGTCTGAGGAAGAGGAATACTTATTCAAGGCTACATAATTAGCCATACAGTGAACAAAAAAAAAAATTAATAAAAAGTCCCAGTTCCTGCCAACAGTCAAAATCAAGAACCCCAGAGGAAAAAAAAAAAAAAAAAAAGAAAGTCAGGGGTGGTAGAGGAGAAGCGGACTGCGTCAGCGTTAAGCTCGCCCCGTCAGCTGAAGTTGACTAAAGGAGGTAATGAGGTTGTAGTGGGCGCTCTCCTCGTCCGTCAGCTCCATGTTTCCGGGCCGAACCACCAGCAGGACGTTCAGCCCGGCTTCCTCCGCCGCTTTGGCCTCTGCAACCACAAAACCACGGGTGAGGACGTTTTGACACGAGCTTTCGCCGCGAGGCCAGTTCGCTCTCCAGCCTGAATACGACGACAGCTGACCGAACGTTTACGACACAGTCAAGAGTTTTTCAACGTGAACTTGGACGGATCCCACTGTAGATCTAAACATAACAACACCTGAAGCCTCTTAATCTGACTCCTAGTCTGGTATCGGTACGAGAGCAGCGTAGTCACATAGTGAAGAGAAATTATTAGAAATATTTGGTTTTCACCTTGACAAAAATTACTACAATCCAAAGAGACACTTTTGTCATGTCAGTCCAGATAAATAAAACAACTTACCTCACTATGAAAAAATAAAAAATTTTGGTAAATACCTTCTACAGGAAATCTGCTGTAATTTTTATATAGCAACTATTTTATTTATCTTTTTAGGTTTTAATGTAAATAAAACCTTTTTTAAAAAATGACGGCTACATTTTCTTTTATTAAATGTTGACATTTGCTAAAAGTTTCCAGAATATTAAGAAAAATTGTTGTAAATAAATTGATTGGTACTTTTAGTGTCATTTTGTTAATGAAATTAAATAGAATCACTCCATGAAAAACTGGAAATTAGCTCAAATCTGAATTTGCAGTTCTATAAATTTTTTTTTTTTTTTTTAAACTTCAATTGTTTCTTAATCGTTTTTAGTCAACGTTTCTCAGAGCCGTTGTGACTCTGGAGCAGCAGAGCAGACACAGGAAGCCAGCGTAACCGGCTCCTCCGGTCCAACGCGGTGAAGCGCGACTCACCTCTGCTGACGTCGGTGAGGAAGGTGATTTCTTCCGGCTGACAGCCGATCCGCTCGGCGATCCTCTCGTAGCTCTTTGAGTCCACTTTGGCTCCTATCGTGGTGTCGAAGTGGCCGTCAAAGAGCTGAAATCACACACACACACAGGATCGGAACGGTTGGGACAACATGTCGGTCCGAACTTCGTGGAAGCAAAACCCCCGTTAAATCTAGATGAGCGGCTCACGTCTAAAACGTCTCCTTCCACTGAGTATCCGAACAGGAGCTTCTGTGCCTCCACGCTGCCAGAGGAGTAGATGTAAACCTTCAGGCCGCGCTCCCGCCACGTTTTGACGGACGGCACCACGTCGGGGTAGATCCTGTTCCAAATGGACACACACACACACACACACACACACACACATGACATCGTCAAGAGATGTAGTTATTTAAAAAAAAAAAATAAAGAAATAAAAAAGTTCATTTTTAAATCTTGGGAAGAGAGCGAACACATCGGCGTACTTACTCGCCTTTGATTCTCCCGGATGTGTAGGCTGCCCTCCACATGTGGCCCTGCAGCTGCTTGAGCGCCGTGGACTTCCTGTCCGCCGCCATCTGCCACATCACGTTCTCCACCACCTCCCTGATGGCCTTCTCCTCGTCCGTGTGGACGGTCTGGTCCACGGTGTGGACGGGACATGCCCGGTTCTGCCTCATGTCCTCTTCGATCTGAAAAGACACGCCGGGCTTTTAGAGGGTCAAGTTAGATCGAAGCACAGGAGAGCCATCAGCACTTCCTGCTCTGTTCAGCCGCTGAGTGTTTTCCAGATCTCCAGTGGTTCTCAGTGTAATAACAACACACCTGCTTTTTGAGCAGGTGGACATCTTGTTTGCACTCATCTTCCTCCCAGTGTGTGGACAGATGATCCTCAAGGTGCTCTCTGATATAAGGAAACAGTATGTCCTGAAAAAAATAATAAAATCACCAATACAGAAAGTTAATTGTTTGCATTTCTTTTAGAAAAATTAAGACCTATAATGGATCTAATATTATGGTACAAAGACAATTGGCAATTTCCATGGCAACTGACGTGACTGGGTAAAATAACAAAAAAAGGAAAACAATCTAAAAGGGGCTTGGTTGATGACGTCGACTTTCACCACAAGAGGAAAGCGTTATTTACGTCACTTGTCGTAGAACGTGAAGCTAGCATCAGGGATCTGTATGATTTCTGAGCAAACAATAAAAGCAGGAAAGCTAAACACGAAATATAAAGACATTTGTTGGTTATTTTGACCGAAAAACAATGTTTTACTATGATATAGCCGATACCAGAAAGCTGTAAGCACAACAACTCAATCTTCTTTGAACAAGACTGTAGATTTAAACAAACAAAACTCAACTCGCCTTAACAAACGTGATTGGAGTAGTGGTTCCCTCGATGTCCAGTAAAAGTGCAGTGGTGCAGGCAGGAATTGAAACCGAGGCCATTTTTGACCCGAGCGTTAACCGCTGGTAGTGGGTTAGCTGATGTTAGCTAAACTAGCAGCAGCAGTACTATGTTACAGCCCAGCAGCGCCCCTCTCTTCCCGCTTCTCCGGGCCGGACAGGTGGGACACGGTAGAGTTTAGCAACAAAACACCGCCAGTGGTTTACCTCTAACTGATTGAATACGCCATTGCCCCGCAGTTAGCTACCGCACAAAGCTGTGACCAGCTCACATGTTCTGCTCTTGTCACTTCAGCATCCAATCCAGCAGGTGGCGATATTATGCCCTTTGACGTCAAAGTAGACGCCATATTGTGAGTGGTATTTTGTAAACTATCTATCTGTCTGTCTGTCTGTCTAGTGAAATATAATATAGATTAAATACACAGGGTTATGTTTTCAAGTATTTATTCCTGTTAATAATCATGATTTCCCGCTTACAGCTGACGGAAAGCGACATTTAGCTATGTTATTTTTATTTTTAGTAAAATAATAAAACGTTACTTTCAGCAATATTTTAACAGAAAAAATAAAGTTAAATAACTTGGTAGTAACCCCTAATATATTTATGTGCGTTTGTATTATTTAAGGTTAAAACTAGCTCAAGTGTTTTGTTGTGTTTGTCAATTAACGGTGTTTTTAACACTAAAATGAGCATGCAATACTGTATACAAAATTATCCACTGAAATACACTAAAAGTAAACTTCTTTGGGCTTCTCTTCACCAAACTGGAGCGCACAATATGACGGGCACTATGACGTCTCGTTTGTAGTCCGACTAGAAGTGCGCCCTATGCTTATACATTATCATTGTAATGATGAAACAGTTATATTTGACATCATTTATTATTATTATTGTTAGATAATCTTTCAAATAGATATGCTAATCAACATAAGACTCAGAGTTTGTAACTCTCTTCTTTATTTATTCTGACATTTATTTACTGTATTTGTTTATAGAAAGACAGCTGATTTCTTTCTGATATTATTGTTTTATATATATATATATATATATATATATATATATATATATATATATGTTACTAATTGTATTCAATAATTAAACTGTTCAACGGAGTGTTTCCGTTAAACACTCCAAAATGATAGATGGCGCTGTTCAACATTTCACTTTGTTTACTGACGTGTTTGGAAAGCGCAGAAGAAGGAGTTACTGCGATGAAAACAAAACGACGCTCAGAAATTAACCCTTAAATTTATAGAAACTCTATCTCTTTCCTTCTGAAACGCAATCCGTTTATTTTACTTTAGATTGCAATAGATTTTTTCAAGCCGATTTTGAACGCCTGATAGGGACCAGCTTTTTTCTGTAAGCACACTTGATGATAAATTGCCTGTCTAGCCTCTAGCTGTCAGCTTTACCGTTAGCTTAGCTCCTTCTCGCATTGTATTGTTTTGTGTCCCTTTCTGGAGCCACTTTCGTTGGAAGCAGGTGCTGATAAACTCGAGACATGTCGGAAGATTATGAATTCAGCGAAGACCCGAGCATGATGAGAATGGAGGAGGATGGGGAGGGCAACTGTGACGATCCCATGTCCGCCTCTGGGGACTGTGGCCTGATGGGAGGAGAGGCCGACGGATCGAAAATTGATGCTAGTAAAAATGAGGAGGATGAAGGGTATGTTTACGGTCACTCGACTCATATTTACTGTTTATAATATGTTAATCTAGTTGAGCAGTATGTCATAGTTTGTCACCTATTCGGATTCCTAATGACCAACTTTTTTTCTGCTGGCACCTAAGCATGTCTGGAGAAAAAACAAAGTGTCTGTGTTTGTAATAAAATCCAAAAACTAGTGTTTTGTACAGCTTTACATACAACAGTTTGTCTTCACGGTGCATGGGTGGACTTGTTTTGCTCCTTAAGAATATGTATGATAGGAAAATCAGTCAAAGTCATAAAATTGCCAGAAGAAAATTATTATTTCTACAATATACAAACTAGGATTTTCTGACATTACAAAGTCACATTGCTACAACCATATTTATTGCATTACTATCCACTTTGCCTTTCGCAATTACATTATTATTAATGTAATTACAATTGAGGTACAGTAAACAGTGCAGCACTAAAGGAAGTGAACTGTTCTGTTAACAGGAAGATGTTTGTTGGAGGGCTCAGCTGGGACACGACCAAGAAGGACCTGAAGGATTACTTCACAAAGTTTGGGGAGGTGGTGGACTGCACGTTAAAGCTGGACCCTATGACCGGGCGCTCACGGGGCTTCGGCTTTGTGCTCTTTAAAAATCCAGAAAGCGTTGAAAAGGTATCCATTTGCTGCCGGAGGCTGCGCTTTTCTAGAAATTCTTTTGTACATGTTAAATTTGTAAAGCTGAATATTAATTTTTCTTTTTTTTTTTTTTTTTTACACTTCTATGAGGCGTAGTTTGGACTTACTGTTGGTGTTAATGAGATTTAATGTTTGGGTGTAGCGCATCACATCCAGTATTAATTTTTACCTGAACAAAAACCTAATCAGCAAAGTCATGTATTTGAAATATTTCACAATGGAAATGTCTTAAGATGTTTTTATACCTTCTTTGCAGTGGAGGACACATTACTGGAGCTCATTTTTCATTTAGCGCTTTTTTTTGTTGCATTTATTTTCTTTGTATTTATTTTTTTCTGATAATACAGCCACAGTTCTGCTATAATATTAGTCTAATGTATTTGGTGTTTTCTTAAAGTGGTTCATATGTTAAACACGCCTTTAAATGCTCTATTTCTTCTCTGTTGCTCTATTTGCTTTCTTTCCATGAAGGTCGCCTCACAGAAGGAACACAAACTCAACGGGAAAGTGATTGATCCCAAAAAAGCAAAGGCCATGAAGAGCAAGGAGCCTGTGAAGAAGATCTTTGTAGGGGGGCTGTCCCCAGACACGCCCGAAGAGAAAGTCAGAGAGTATTTCGGTGCCTTTGGAGAGGTTTGTGGTTTCCTAAATTACAAATGTTCCCATGTTATTTTTCTTAAGCCCACTGAATGCCATGTCCGTGCTGTAAAATAATCAGGTGGAGTCCATCGAGCTTCCCATGGAGACCAAAACGAACAAGCGGCGGGGCTTCTGCTTCATCACCTTCAAGGAGGAGGAACCAGTGAAGATGATCATGGAGAAAAAGTACCACAATATCGGGCTCAGCAAGGTTCCATCTGTCTTTTTTTTTCTTTTCTTTTTTCCTTGTAGCTCCATAAATACCTGTGTAGCAGCGTCTTTAAAAGGTACAATAAATGAGTGTGATTGGTTCCCTCAGTGTGAGGTGAAGGTGGCCGTGTCCAAGGAGCAGTACCAGCAGCAGCAGTACTGGGGAGGCAGAGGAGGATACTCGTCCAGGTCTAGAGGGAGAGGAGGGGGTGAGTTTCTCACGGCAGACCTCCAGCTCCACCTGGTGGTCAGTTCAGGGAATGGAGCAGAAAAGCAGCACATGACCCAAAACAGATTTATGAGAACTAATCTCATAGTTAATCATTTTTGAAGATAAACTTTTTTTTACAGAGGTTTCATAGTCCGTTTTATCTTATGGTTTTGGTTCCGTGTGGTTTTTCTTTTCTTTTTTTTTTAATTTATTGTCTTATTTTTGAAATTTAAGATGTTCCATTGCTAAATGTTCGGAGCAAAATTAAAGCTTATTAGTTGTTAAGAGGGCGAACCTGCATAATTTTTGCCATTAACGGCATTTTACTTGAACATGTTCTCAAAGCAACAATGTTGTTGATTATCACGATAATTTCTGGGGAAATGTATCGTCCGGCAGAATTTGCTGTCATGAGAACGGAATAATTGCTTAAATGAACCAGTGACAGCACCTATTATTCCTATTTATACTATTCTGAATGTCATGCTTTGTAATATAAATCTTCTTTTTTTTACACTTAAATTGTCAAATGATGTGGTTGAAACAGAATTTCAGCAGAGCCACAGCAAAAATAAAAACTTTTATTATCTGTTTTAGTTGTTGCTAAAATAAAGTTAATATTTGAAGTTTGGCAGGCAAAAAAAACAACAAAAAAAACATGTAGATGATTTTATATTAATACATTGTAGTCTGTGTTGTTTGTCTGCAGGTCCCAACCAAAACTGGAACCAGGGTTATGGTAACTACTGGAATCAGGGATATGGGAATTATGGAAATTATGGTTATGGTAATCAAGGATATGGTGGCTATGGAGGCTATGATTACTCTGGTTGCAACAATTATTATGGATATACTGACTACAACAGTGAGTATTTGAGGATATACAGACGCATGTATTGCCGTTGCCAAGGCAACGCGGTGTGACACGGTTTGTGGCTGTTGCAGATCAGTCTGGTGGATATGGGAAGTCACCACGGCGTGGTGGTCACACCAACAGTTACAAACCGTATTAAAGGGACAAACCGTCCCCCTCCAAGTAGGTACGTACCCCCAACTGCATACTAAGCACTGTAAAAAAAAAAAAACTTCAATTAGTTTTTTTTTTTTTTTTTTTAAAAAAAAAACTTTGGTGTTTTTATAATATTTGTGTAATTTTTTTGTTCTTTCTGGTTTTCTTCTTAAGTGCTTTACAGTAGTGGTAACGTAAAAGGCTCTTGTGACGATTATTAAAGAGCAGCCGAATCTTCCGCTGCCTCTTTTTTTTTTTTTTTTTGCAACCTTCTCTTTGTTGTTGTTGTTGTTGATTTTATTTTTCTTCGTTTTAAACTGTAAAGTTAACAGGTAAACTACTGCTACTACAGTAAATGGATGCCAAAGTTAAGGATGTGCAAAAGGAAAACAGAAAAAGGAAAAAAAAAAAAAAAGAAAGAGTGTGTTGTGTCCTAACTCTGACATACCTTGTTTGTACCTGCCAGCGGAGCTTCCTTGCAGGCCATGAGCTGACTCCCAGATACTCTCAGGGCCCGCTCAATGCGGACCGGGTATGAGAAGCATACGCTCTCGAATGCTGCCGTTTGGTATGGTCTTACAACATCCTGTATCCGCATTTCTAATCTTAAAAAAAAAAAAAAAAAAAAATTAAGGGACACGTCCAGCTTTGTCATCTTTCTTTCCATTTGTTTCCTTTATTTATTTTTATAAATATATATCTATATATATTTTTTCTGCGACTGTCTTTTGTAATGTAAGAAGTTAAAAATCTACACATGTAATTGTGGTTTTTTCACAGGCCCTTACTCCCCCACAAGTAACGATTGATAACGTATGAATAAATAACGATTTGCTTTCCTAAAGGATACATTCGTCATTCTCTGGATTTTCCAGTTCCTAATGTTAACATATGTATTCTCTTAAAATTGCTTGTTTCTTTATTTAGCTAAAGTAGTCCATGAGCTTAAACCTGGTTTGGACTCTACTGTGTTGGGGGATAAAGTGCTTTTAATTTGTGTAAATGTATTGTTCTTGTTTTTGTTTTACTGACAGCGATGGAAAAGACTCCTCTTTTTTGTTAATTTTTCCTGTAACATATTTTCTTCTTATATCCATTGATAAAACACACACACACACACACACACACACATAAACTCAATCAAAATGTCACAATTCCAGAAATTTGCATGTAATGCTCTCACCATAATGTGTATCTTTTGACCGATCTGAACGTATTTTTATTTAATTTTTTTTCCCATTTAGTATTTTGACTTCTTCGTCAGGATCCCTAGTTTAATTTATACACATTTTAAAGCTGTAAATCTGTTAAAAATAATTGCTTTTATCACGTAGGCCGATTAAAAACAGGGGATTCCTGTCTTTCTTTAGTAGCTGAAGACTTGTCGCTCATCCACTCTGACTTGTTCCTGTTTGTTTCCCGCAGGCTTCGGCGGCGAAAGTGTCGGCCACAGAGACGATCCAGCTAAAGACATGGCTAGTTTATGAAAGCAAAACGAAGACTGCTTTGAACCCACCGTACATTTTTCCTGTATTTACCCAAGTATTTCAGTGTCCTTTTTGTTTTGTTTTTTTTTTGTTTTGTTTTGTTTTTGCGTTCGTTTAGATCGCTTCAGGGTTTTCTCACGTCCTTGTTCTTTCTTGGTTTGTGTTTGAAGTTCTCGCTGCTTCACGTCGTCCCGACCAACGCTTGTAGAGACGGCAGCAAAGAGACGAGATCACAGTTTTACCTACTTTATGGTGTTCATCAGTCATATAATACAAATATTCTTACAGAGTTTGACATCCATAAACGTTCATTATATACACGTGATGTATGGGACATTAAAATGATCAAAATAATAATAAAAAGAAGAAAAAAAAACAACAACCAAACAAAAGCTCTCGTCTGTGTTTGTTGAAGAACATGAATCAAATTGGTTTTGCGTTCATCTGGAGTGTCATGGTTTCATGCCAGAAAACTTAATTATTATATTTAATCTCTTTTTTTTTTTTCCCCCAACTTTACATCATCATAGAGACCTTAATGGATTGTCATGCGCTGTTTAAATTTAAATTTACATACGCATCTGTGAGATATAAAACAACGTTTTATGTGTGCAAATTAGTTGTGTGGTGGTGATCTCCTCCGCTTCAGGGGGGGGGGGGTCAGGGTCAAAGGTTAAATGACACCAGTGGCAGCAAGAATTATGAGTATCACGACGATCAGCACAATCACACCGATTATGATCATCATTTTAATATTCTTCCACCAGTACTTCCGGGCGACCCGCGTCGACGTTCTCTGGAAGGAGTCGGCCTGAAAAAGCAAAAGAGAAAATTATAACGAAGCTGTTGTGAAGGAAGGACATTGTCAGGGTTTGAGAAAGTATATACTTGGACTTTTTTGTGTTTTCTAATGTTACAACCACAAACTTATAGATGTTTTCTTAGATCTTTTTTTGTGATAGACCAACACAAGGTGTTTTTTTCTTTCTTTCATCTTTCTACGGATATTTTGGGGATGTCCTCTACCTTTTTTTTGAGGTTGAAACAGCCTCTTTTGCAATCACCCTAATCTTTAGGTTCCTGCAAAGTTTTAAGTAGGACAACTTCAAAAATGTTTAGCATTTCCAGTCAGATGAAATGTGTTAGCAGTGTGTCTGCATATCCTTAAAAAGTCTTTCTTTTTTATCTGAAATTAGAGTCTTAAAATGTCCTATGTTCATAAATAAAAGTTGACATTAAATTCGTTAATCACAGGACTTTTTTGGCACCATTGGCCTCCATTTGACAGTGAAATAGTCGGAAAGTGGGTTATAAGACATGCGGCGAAAGTCAACAGGCCCGTCCGTCCCACAGGGGCCGCACGCGCCACTGCGCCGTCCTGCGGGTCTTGAATTTTGTCGTGGCAGGACAAACTATTTAATTATTTAATCTCTTATATTTACTTTTTAGCTACTTTTTGCCAGCTGCTAATATGTCCTTGCTACCTCGCTCCGACTTGCTGAAACTTGCTGTTGGCCTTAAAGACGGCTTCATCCGGTAACTATACTCCACCTGTTTTTGAGGCTTCTTATTGTGAAATACGTAAGTACCATCATAATACTTATGTTTCAAAATAACTGCATGGTAGTTTACTGCATGTGTACACGAATGAAGGAGGCTAATGGATTTATACTACAGGACAAGTTTGCTTCTGTCTGTATAGTTTGAAGAGTTTGTCACGTTAGCTCCTCAAATGCTTGTAGCAGTGGTGTCCAAAGTGTAGGCCAAGGGCCATTTGTGGACCATGGAATGATTTTGTGTGGCCCCAGACAACAAGAATGATACAAATTAGCCCCAATGCCGATATATTAAAATCTTCTGAATTTTAGGTAGGTCGTAAGTATTTTTTCTTGTACTTTGCGGACTTTTTGGGTTCGATTTAATTGAATAGGAAGCAAGTCCACAAACATTTAGCAACTTTTACTTGGTGCATCAATTCATCAGACTGGACCAAAACTTTTTGAAGAAAGACAGAAAACCATCAACCTGAAAACTTCACATTTATAGATCCATATAATTTAGAGATCCAATTTCTTTGAGTCTATTTTGTTCATTTTACTAAAAGTATTGCTTGTTTCATTGATTTAAGGTAAAAAATAAATAAATACAATTTTTGTGGCCCTTTTGTACATTTAATATGACATTTTTGATCCACCTTGCAAAACATTTGAACTCCTCTGTTTTACTAAGATTAAGTTCTGTTGGATAACTGGTTCATTTGGGTTGGAATCAGTAAAATGCTTTTTCTCCTTGGTTAATTTGATGTGATTTTCCACAGCAACTCTAAATTTCTAAAAATGATAATTTGGGCATGCATTTATTTTCAGTGAATAAAGGAAACGCAGCTTTCTGATAGGCTACCACTGTATGCCAAAGGAAACAATAACATTCACAAGAAGACACAATGGTTTCTGCTGCATTGGAGGAAGTTCGAATGTTTAGTTTGGAAGTGGAACTGAATGAAATTTGAATTCCTCCTGTAAGAGTTTGGTGCTTTCTCACCAGCCTCCATTTTAAACATGACCGCTCGTCATATTGGGCCAATAATAAACTGCTTTGTTTACATTCTGACTGTTTCTATGAAAATAACACAGACAGCACTGTTGTACGGTCACTGTTGGGGATAATGTTAGATTATCGCCTGTATTTTATTACATTAAAATACAGGTAAGTATGATGGCGTATTAGGGATTACATTTCCAGCAAAGAATTTCAAGAATTCTGTAGAAAAAGCTAATTCATTTCTGAGATTAATCTCAAAATTTCTAAGTTTTTTTGTGGAGACTTACTCCTTTTATTTTTTTGTTTTCTATCTGCATTGGTCCTAATGACGGTGTTGTAGAGAAAGTATGGTATACTATTACTGTTCAAAAAATACTGTTATGTGGGATTCTAAATTGGCAATTTATGATGCTGGAATCGACTCTCTTTTGGTTAAACAACTTAAAATGTATCTTTGTTTGATAGTTTAAAGTGCTCACATCGGGCCGATGTATATTTCTGCAGCCAACATGTGACACGTCTGTTTTCCGACGGTCGAAATAATCACTATGATTACAATGTTTTACCTCTAGAACACCCTGTAAAATAGAGGGTATAATAATGTAAAAGTGTATGAAAAGAACTTCCACCTTACTCCTACAATCCTCGATGCTTTGCATAAATTTTGTGGCTCACTTCCGGGTCACCATAACGTGTGAGCTATGTCTCTGTCTCTCGTAGAGAAATTACAGATTAATCTGATCTTTGTATTAGTAAAAAACATCTACACATTAAAATTTGACAGGATAGTCAAAGCTGTACCTTCAATCTGATAAGATTTGGTGAATATCTGACGTCTGATTACATTGGTAGCAACTTTATTGCCATGAGCAGAGAAGTGAGGTAAAGTATGATTTCCCTTAAAGCAAATCTGCTAGCAGTACAGAACTGTGCATTGACTACACTTAAGTGTCTGCATGCATTGATGAGTCGCCTTTTATCACAGGAAGTACATATATAACTTGTTACTTCTGAACAAACATATTATCTTTGCTGATTGGTTGTAGCTGAACTCAGGGTTTTTTTTTTCCATCTCTGGGCTTTTTGCTGATAAAATGAGTGAAGTAAACATACAGGGTTTTTAGGTTGTCCCTTTAAATTTGATTCTCAGTCGAAAACCCGACCAAACATGAATCTCATCACGGAGCGAAGCTCACTTTACTTTGGGTGCATGTTCAACACACACTTGTTCCATGTGAAGATGTGAACAGTGCCGATGTTTGTAACTGACTTTATATCAAAACAGACCAAATGAAGAAACTTTTGGCAAAATCAGCAATCCATTCTGTCCCCGTTGGATCGAGATTCATGTTATCTTTAGTTTTGGTAAATTTACAATTCAAAACTGGAAACAAATTCCAGTGTTATTTTACAAGCCAATAATTCATCATAATAATTTATCCTTGGAATCATTATGTCCCTATGGAAACACCCAACTGTCAAAAACTTAGCCTTGGATTTGAGGTCAGAACCACTGACATAGAAACAACTCCACAACATGATGCTGCCATCACCATGCTTGTATGTTTTCTTTCTTTTTTTTCTCAGTGTTCTTGTTCAGGAAGGCCTCTTGTTGTAAAACATTGCTTTTATGTGTTTAATACAATAATCGTCCCTCTTTGGCATAAGAATATTTTGGTAAAAAAAAAAGAAAAAAGAAATAATTAAACCCCTCAGATGAACATGACATTAAATTGACGGCGTTCCAATCTACAAAAAATCAAAAGTTTTCATTTTTATGTCAAAGAATATTAAAACACATCAATTATGTTACTGTTTTTTTAAGGGGAAGTTAAACAATTTGAATACAGCTGTCCTTGTATGTCTGCGATTTTTGGGTGACAATGTAGGAACAGATTTAAAACTTCCTTAGTACACCCAGGCTCATTTGTATAGAAATGTAACTTGATCTGCGGATGCTAAGCTGTTAGTGGATACAATCTTTTCAAGAGAAAACGCTCTAGTAAAAACATTCAGGTAAAAAGTACAATACATAATGTATGCATTTATAAATTTAGTGCAACGTGTGCAGATTGATAATTGAGCATTAGATTAATTTTTTTCTACAGGATAATCTGCATAATGCTGTTTTTTACTGCATCACTTATCCTCTGCTATCCTAAGTTTTATTACTTAGTTTATTTTTAAACTATATTCTATATAATATTTACCATGATAATAACAAAGTGAAAACTGATTTCTATAAAATCATGACAAATAAAAATATGCACCATAAAATAAGTGATTGAGTGAATGTTTAAAGTGGCCGACCCAATTCAACAGAGGTCCAGTCAAATGGTGCTGGTCGTCTCACAGTGAGTGGACTAGAGATCGCCTGAGTGCAGTGATTGTCTCACAAGTGATCGAGGTCCATTCGCTGGTTAATCAGTATCCATAGTGACCATTACATCATGAAGACTGATTTTGTCTTAAGACTGTGTTGTATTGTGCTACTGTACTGTTGCCTTGGTTCTTCGCCTGTCAAAACTTTATGGAAGACTGGCAGTGACAGACATTTCCATAACAAATGTGTAAAAAAATCTTTGTCTATATTCTGCTAATGTGAAAAAAACCCCCATGATTTTGTGATTGTGGTGTTTCCATTAAATGAGAAATGTAATCAAAATCACATGTGAATGAGCTTGTTCACGCGACAAGTCATTAAAAGTCATGGAAGTGATGAATGCAAACAGTTAAATGAGATATGTTCATAATTTAGTTGTGGCACCAACAATCATCATCTACAGACATCAGAGGAGATGATGGCGTGTTATTCAGGTGTTGGAGAAACAAGCTCTGCCTACTTGGGAGAGGCTACGTATGCGGCGTTTTGGGGAAATTGTAGTGGGTTATTTTTCAGAAGAGGAATGGATTCAACACGTTGGAATGACACAACCTTTTATGAGTTGTACGATGCTGCACATCATACGAAAGAACCAAAGACAATCCATCCTCCTGCTACTACTTCCTGTTGTTTTCTTTGTTGTTTTCTCCAGTAGTAACATCTGGTTGCTGATCATGTGACTCATATGATGCGAAAAATGTGTTCTCATTACAGTTTTACATCTATTTCTTTCTATAAAGCAGATGTAGTTTTGTAACTTTAAGTTACGTAACTTAATGGAAACGTAGCTAGTGTTAGCATAGATTCAAAGGTACGTGTAGCATACCGCAAGTGCTTCAAGCTTCCACCTCATTTTTTACTCGTACTCACAGATGCTTGGAGGTCGTCCGTCTTCCCGATGAGGTCGTCTATTTTGTCGCCCCTCTCCAGGACCTTGTTGATGTTGTCCTTCAGTATAACTTTAACTTCATTGACCTGACTCTGCACCTGGTCAAACGTGCCAGAGGAGGCCGTGGCGGCCGGCTGAGGGTTCACTTCTGCCTGCACGGGACACAAATGGTGGCGACATTCTCAGTTTTGGTTGGGGTCAAACATTTAACGGAAACTGAAAGTCTCACAGGCAAAAACACACAGAGGAGCTCCGGTCGTGAGTTTCTCTTCCTGGTACTGTTCTACACAGGAAGCGCTTTGATGACTGACCTATTTTCAACTGGACCTGTTTGACGAAAACTAGCTCTAAATCACAAGAAAAAGGTAAACTGGGTCGAGCTGAAAACCGGGGACCCTCATAAAATATGAAGAATATCCATTCAAATAAACCCTAAAGTAAACTTTTGTTTAAAAAATAAAAAGCTTACACTTACCATAGTATTTCTCAATCCCAACGGATCAAACTTAGCTTCATATGGATGAAATCAAACAAAAGCCCTCCAGCTGCAGTCCCACCTGTGTGGTAAACAAAAGCAGGGGATCTTCAGGGTGCTTCTTTTTCTCTCATATGACTCACACGGCCTGTGCTCAACAAATTCTTGCTAAAGGCTGAGCCTCCGCTCAGTTATCCATTAACCAGCAGTTGCCTCAATCAAACTATCAATGGTTTTAGAGCCGTTTACCATCAACACCAAAGAATTAGAGCAACTCTGACCTCATTGAGGCTGCGCTTTCATTTCCTGCTTCGCAGAAACCGAGCTGCTGCATATTCATTAACAAGACCAAAAAACAAAACAGTTCTGTAGTGGTTAAATGGGGAGGGGGGGAAACTAGTTTGTTCAACACATCTCTTAGTTGCATTTCTACGTGTTTTTTTTTCTTGTTTTTTACATACCATCAGCTGTCTGGAGAAGATCCAGGCCGGCGCTCTGCTGATATGTCCGGGCAAAGGGCTGTGTGTTTTCGACACAGGCAGATTTGCAAGGCAATAAAGGGGGTGAGGTGAAGTCACGCTCTTGCTCCACTTCATTTCCTCATCCTGTGCTGCCGCAGCTCGTCGTTTCAGCAAACACAGTCACCATCTGCTTCATGCAGAGCACAGTGAAGCTGTAGTTTCTATCTTTTTAGGTTTTACTAAATTACACACTCAGTTATGTATTGTCTGATCTTTGTGACCCGGCTGCACGTAATGTAAAGTTATGATATGATAGTTACTTTCTGAGTTGTTTGTATCTTTGACCTCATTTTTTTAGATGTATGAATAATTTTTTCTCTCTTTTTCAGGAGTGGTTTTATGTGTTTATTTGAAACAAACTATTAGGTACTCGTGTTTTTATCCACTTCCTTTGTGATTAAGAATTATTTTAACAATTTGTGGAGATAAATTGCCACAAACATTTTTGCGTCTTGCATATAATTTAATGAAACTGTATGTCATCATCTTTGTAATGTGCTATGAAGCATGAAATCAAAATAACTCAATAACCTCCTGAATGTTATTTAATGGAGTCATTTAACCACGTTTCCTCAAAGCATATTTCAAACACCTGTTAAATTCATAACTTTTTTGTAGTTTGTGCCTCTTTATAGTTGCTGAGCTTTTTTATTATTATCATTTATCCATTTCCTTTCATAGTTCTGGATCTGGTTTTCAACCATTTTCTGTCTCTTTCTACTTGTTGCTCTGTTTTGTATGGAAGCCCATTTCTGCCATGAACGGAAACAGAAAACCCCACCTGGAAGTCTTGTCTTCAACTTTCAAAGTCATAATTATAAGATTCGGTCATAATCAAGAGAATAATAACTTTGAAAGTCGAGATTATGACTTTTAGTCTCAAAACTAAAAAATCCTGACTTTAAAACTTGTAATTATGATTTCCTTAAGATCGATTTTTCTATCTTTCTTTTTTCATGGCAGAAATGGGCTTCTGTAGTTTTGTTGTTTTCTTTTTAAGGTTTTATGTTTATTTGCATTTCTCTTGAGCTTACTGCTTTAATCAGTTTCTGGCCCAATATTATTGATTTTTTTTTAAACTAAGACATTCTCTCATACCTTAGAGGTCTAAAGTCTAGCAAAAACCTTTAAAACAACAGCAGTAAACATATTCAAAGAACCGTTTCTAATCAGCAGCCTTTCCAGTCATTGACAAACTGAAATGTGAATAAAATCTTAAGCAGAATGCAGTTTTTCTTCCTCTCTTCTTGTATTTGTTCCTCACACGTTTTGCAACACAACAACCTGGGAAATTTGTGTATTATTTCATCAGAGACGAACAGGGAAGCAAAGATTACATAAATGAAGCTGAAAAAATGTCTGTCTGAGTGACCAGAAGCAGAAGCTCCTCTGTGAGTTTAACTTTTCCTCAGATAAAGCGGATCTGGACATGAGTCACATTAACAGACATTGAGGATCCTGCATGTCAGCAAAAAATACTGAAATGACTGCAGGGTAATAAAACCTTCAAGACTTTAGATAAAACTGTTAGCAACATTTACTGTAATGTTTAGGGTTTGTCTGTAATCTGAAAGGCAACACCGACTTTCTACAGTTGGGATTTTTCACTTTTGTTTCGATTCTGAAATCTGGGGTTTTCCAACAGAGCACTAAAAACAAAGCCACTTTGGGCGCCTCTGATCTACATCAACCTATGCTAGAGGATAAAGGCCACTGAATTCTGACTTCAATCTCCAAATTTTTTTTTCTTTCAGAATTCATTTGTCTCAGAATTTTGACTTTAATCTTCCAAAATCAAAAGACACTAGTTTAATTTTGAGAAAAAAGTAAAAATTATTATTTTTTTCCATAACTGTTTATGCTTGCAGGTCATGTTTCCTCAATTTCAGATTTGAGGCCAGAACCGCACAAAGTCACCCCTGGTCTATACCATAGTGAGTAATATTACACGTATTTTACTGTCGTAGAAGTGCTCTGGTTCCACTTAAATGTTTGGTAAAATGTAACACCACAGCGACACCTAGCGGCTCCTTTCCTGACAAACATTCCTGGAAGGTGTTCAGCCATCAGCCTGCAGGGTTCGGAAAGGCCCTGAAAACTTTCACCGAAATGATTTATAGCAGCTAATTTCCGCAGGAGCGCTGAAGAAAGGTTTTATCAGGCTGATTTTTATCAAAACCAACCTGAGATTCAACCTCCACACTTAGTTAATCATTGCTTTTTACAGTCACTAGTCATCTCTCTCTCTTTTTTTCTTTTACTCTGCGTCGCCACGTTTGGACTCCGTTAAACCTCCGTTTCTCTTCAGCAGAGATGAACCCCAGCAGCGGAAAGCGCAGCGGGAAGACTTTCCTGTTCACGTCCGAGTCTGTGGGGGAAGGACACTCCGGTACTGTACCCACTCAAGCTTCCGCCGACCGACACAGAGCACATACACACACACAATGGCGAAGGAAGGCTGCAGAACACACTGTCTGCACATGTGCGGATTCGGTCGAGCTGTTCTGAAACGGTAAAGCATGCAGTTAGTAAGTTGAAGTCATTTCAATGGCGCTTAAAGACGAAAACGGACTAAACATTTAGTTTACGCTACGACTTGAAAGAAAGGTGGATGGAAATGGTTCAGAACATTTGTATGGAGGTCCAAAAGTGCCAACTATTATTTATTTATTAATTTTTTTGTACATATCTGTTATCTGTTATCTATTTGTACATATCTTTTTATAAACTTACAACTTACATACTGCGGTTAGATACTGCAACTTTAAGTAAAAAAAAAAATAATTAAATTATTGCTTTAATGACTCAATGATTAAACAAATATATAATTTATTATCTCTGAAGAACATACTTATTTCTCAAAAATATAGTTATTTTAATTGTCAGTTTTGCCTATTAAAAAGTGTCTAGTGGGCAAAAAGTGTCTATAAAGACTCATAATGTCTTTATGCAAAATATATGGTGTAAAGTGGTTGGTGTAAGGTTAACCAATCAGATTTATTTGACAAACCACAGAGGCAGTTTAAGTTGTCATGGTGCAATAATTCAGATAAAAATACTTAAAATAATAATTATTGACATAACTACATATGATTTAACAAATATTTATAAAATGTACATTTACAGTAACATAATTTCTAGTACAAATGATTTGCTTACAATAATATACATTTACTTAATTTATTACAGTAATTCATAACTGTCGGTGTTTTTTCAACCAGAACTAAATGTTCCTAATAAAGAGGCCGTCTGATTGTTTTACAGACGCTTCTGTTCCTGTTTTCTTTTTTAAACTTGATGTCTTTTGTTTCTGCAGATAAAATGTGCGATCAGATCAGCGACGCCGTCCTGGATGCTTACCTGAGTCAGGACCCGGACTCTAAGGTGGCCTGTGGTGAGTCTGAACATCACTGAGCTCATAAATTATGTTCTCTAATCATCTCTCCTCCTGTTCATCTCTTGTATTTACTTTTCCACCCTTTTAACACAAATAACCACAGCTGTGCTATAATTTATTTCTGTGCTTCAGTTAAACACCCCATAATCCTTTGCTGCATCACTATCACACCACATGACCAACTGCCTCCACAAACACAAACAGCAATGGGACAGAAATAAACATCGTTTGCTAATATTGGCTCAGTTTTACTCATGAAATCGATATGATGTGGATTCCGATATATCGTGCATTCCCTGTAGAATGCTGCTGTCAGTAGAGATATTAAATATGCTTATTAAAAAATGTTAACTTTGGAAACTCTGTCACATTAAACAAAAGCTGAAACATAAAAGACTGGCTAGCATTAGCGGAACCCCCAATCATGTGTTGAAATCCTGATTCCAGAGTGTGTGGCAAAGACTGGCATGATTTTACTGGTTGGAGAAGTGACATCGAAAGCCATCGTGGATCTCCAGTCCGTTGTCCGAGACACCATCAAGAAGATCGGCTATGATGACTCGTCGAAAGGTATCACATGGTTGACTTGTCCGTGGACGTTTACAGGTATGTCCCCAGAGAATCAGGCAATAGATCAAAACCGTGCTGCTTGTTTTTGTCCTCAGGTTTCGACTACAAGACCTGCAACGTGCTGGTGGCCCTGGAGCCACAGGCTGAGGAGATATCAGACTGTGTGTTTGAAGGAAGAGATCAGGAGGACATCGGGGCTGGGGACCAGGTTCATTATCTGACCTTGTACTGTAAATGCACCTGATATACAGAGAGTCCCAGGATCCTCAAAAAGTCTTACATTCATGTATCTAAAATTAAAGCCTTCAAATGTCTTCAGTTAGTAAAAAAAAAAATAAGCTGGCTTAAATTAAAAGTCTTAAATTTGTTGTGGCAGGACTGTTTAATCTCGTACATTCTGGTATCCTCAAGGCGGTTGAAGCTATCGCTGACCAGCTGCTAATCGAACTTTACTAGCATGCTAGCTAGCCAGCCAGCTTTTTTGCGTTTGTCATGGGTAAATGCAAATTTATTGCCAAACAAAACTTGACAACCACAAACAAATAAAAATGACAACCAAAACCGTAAATAAAACAGGTTATGAAGTCGTTGTAAACAGATTTTCCCCTTCAAAAAGTATTAATCATCAGAATGGACATTTTTGAGCTCATCTGATTTTATTATGAGATTAATCGCTTAATTAATCGCAGGCTTATTAGTGGTAGGACCATCAAGTTCATTCGTGGACTGGAGTCGCGAATGAACTTGATGAAAGTGTATTCAAACAAACAAAAGACGTTAAGAAAACAGGAGCAGGTGAGGAACAGCAGAGGTTAATGGAGGAAACAATGACAATAGAACCAGAAGAGCTAATTACAGGTGAGTGGATGCAGCTGGGGAAGGAGCAGGTAGGAGCAAATGAGGAAATGTTAACAGATCTATAATGGAAGGCTTAAATCACAGCATATCCATCTGTTAGTTTTAGTTAAAGTCCAGACCAAAACACATTGGACACCTTTAATCACATGAGGTTTTTATTTCCAGGGCTTGATGTTTGGCTACGCCACTGATGAGACGGAGGAGTGCATGCCTCTAACCCTCCTGCTGGCTCACAAACTCAACCACAGGATGAGGGAGCTTTCTCTTAATGGAGAGTGTCCTTGGATCCTACCAGATTCCAAGTCACAGGTATGGAAACTTACCCTTCAGCGTTTTGTGTCTTTGTTCTGTTTTTGTCAGCCCCGTTGTCTCTGTCGCGGTCTGTCAGGTTACGGTGGAGTACCGAGACAGCGAGGGCGCCCTGGAGCCGCTGCGCGTCCACACTGTGGTCATCTCCGTGCAGCACAGCCCCGACATCACCCTGCAGGAGATCAGACACAACCTGATGGAGAAGGTGGTGAAAGTTGTCGTTCCTGCCAAGTATCTGGACGAGAAAACCATCTACCACCTGCTGCCGAGTGGCAAGTTTCTGATGGGAGGCCCACAGGTCGGCATCGACGCAACTACAGGCGTGAAAGATCTTTTCTTTTTAAAACACAACTTGTTGGGGTTATGTTATCTACAGGGTGACGCAGGACTCACAGGACGTAAAATCATTGTGGACACCTACGGAGGGTGGGGCGGCCACGGAGGTGGAGCTTTTTCTGGGAAGGACTACTCCAAAGTGGATCGGTCAGGTGCCTACGCGGCCCGTTGGGTCGCCAAGTCTCTGGTCAAAGCAGGGCTGTGCAAGAGGGCCCTTGTTCAGGTGAGACCCAGGCAGTGTTCCTGGTAACTGTAAATGCAGCGGGACGCAGGGTTTCCCCCAGAAAACCTACGCCAAGTTTGGTATTAAGGGCCCTAGTGCAGTCCACCATGTTATTGTGTAAAAAAAAAAAGGTAAAAGTTACAAAAATTCAGAGGTGCACAAGCAGGCATCATAAATTGGGAAATAATAGTGCGAGACCACCAGGCAGGTGCAGTTGGTGAGCACTCCCCCGATGCGTCAATGAGAAACCTGACTTACCCCATCTTTACTGTCAGTGGTTCTGGTGTGTAAAAAAACCCCGTTTAACATAAACAAATGACACTTAGCCTGTTTCCCTGCCAGGCTTGTAATACACTTGGGGAAACCCTGGGATGGAAAGCAATAACAGCAGCTGTGTTTCAGTTACAGATGTGCACAAAACCTTGTCGATATTCCGCTAATGACGAAAAACACAATGTCACAATTGCAGTGTTTTCATTACATAAGAAACGCGATTAAAATCACATCTGAATAAGTTTGTTCATGCAGTAGTTTATTTCGAAATTTCCATGTTCCCAGTAAGCAGATTTATTGTGGAAAGGCCAAATAGTGCAATTCTGTGGTCAGTGGAAACGCAGCTCGTGATGCTTTCCGCGGTATTCCTCTCAGATCTCGTACGCCATCGGCGTGAGTCACCCGCTCTCCATCACCGTGTTCCACTACGGCACGTCGGACAGGGACGAAGACGAGCTGCTGCAGATAGTGAAGAAGAACTTTGACCTCCGACCTGGAGTCATTGTGAGGTACGTGAAGTCCCTCCCACCCTCCCGCCCCCTCATGTATGAGCCCTGAAATAAAAGCTGTGCGTGTGACGCTGTTTCCTGTCATTTACAGAGAGCTGGGACTAAAGCAGCCGATTTACCAGGCGACGGCCTGCTACGGTCACTTTGGAAGAAAAGAGTTTCCATGGGAACAACCCAAGAAACTTGTGCTTTAACTCAAGATATTAGCAGATATGCCCAAGATCATTAGCAAAATATGTTTGTGTTGTTGATTTATTTCTTTGTTCATTAATGAAATCACAGATGAAGATTTATGTAAGCCGTTTAATATACAGTCGTAGACACCCTATGAAGATCCGTATGTTTAGCATATTCTTAAAAAGTCTTAAATTCATGTATCTAAAACAAAGGTCTTCAATTCATTTTAGAAAATGTAAGTAGGTCCTAAATTTGTTAATCACAGGTCTGAAATTTTGTATTCCATGTAGTGTAATTTTCTCGTGAGACTTTTCTGTCAGGCAAACATTTGCATCGCACGCAGACGTCCTTTCATTCTGTGGCTGGAGGCGATTGAGGCTAACGCTAACTACCTGCTAATAAAATAGGAAATGGTAATGAACCTATGACCTCATTTCACATCCTGTAAATGGATTTAATGATTCTCCGTGAGATTTTCTCTCTCTCTTTTTTTTAACTTTGAATATATTCAATTGTGACCTAATTCTTGTTTTAAACTTCTCCCCGACCCGTCCGCCCTCCTCTTTGAGCTCCATGTATTTTTTTTCTAATAAACCTTCATTTTACTGAGTAAATTGCACACATGGGAAGACTTTTATTTCTTGCACGTTCTGATCTGTATATCCTCCGCCTGTAGATGGTGCTGTTGCTTCACACATGCGGGATACGTTGAACCTTTGGCCTCGAAGCTCTTTTCAGTCACCGGTTAGTCATTCGTAGCTGTTGTGTTTAAAGACACTGATGCACACTGACCAAACAGTTAGATCAGCTGCTTCCAAGAAACCGTGACTTGCAATGTGACGTCATGCTGAGTTCACCTTGCACACAGCGAATATTATCTGTTTTTCCGAGTGGGAGAAAACCAACCACACCTCTGAGAGCATTGCGTAATTTATCCAGCAGGCTGTTAGGAGTAACAAGAGGATGCTGTAAAGCTATCAGAGGACTGAACTCTGTGATATGTGGTGAGACTGAAATAAAATGGAAGCAATCGTGAACACTGGTGAGGATGTTGAGGCTATTCCTCTGAAAGGTTTAACTGTGAAGGTAAAAATATTCATTTTTAATTGTTTCGGTGAACAAAAATGTTTTTTTTTTCTTCTTCCGTTTTTGTTATTTTAGTTTTAGTTAACCATAATAACCTCGTGATGTTGTAGAGCCAGAGTACTGGTGCCAACAGGATGCTGCGGTGAAATCTTTTACCTCTCTCTCCTGATTACTGGAGACACTTTTTTTTCTAGAATCCCTCTGTCAAAAAAAATTATTACTAATTTTCAATCAGCAATTCGACGGTGTTTAAAGGTAATTGAATCTTGATACGGGGACAATTATTCATCATTTAAGGTTATTTGCATTAATTGGAAATATTAATGGGTTCTTTTGGGTGCAGAGAGGAGATGAATATTTGGTCACAGAGGAGCTGCACCACTCCAGGCACTCACACATCCCCCGATATTACCCGGCAACCTCCACGGCTGAACAGAAGGAGCCTGGAGATTGGAAAAACAACAAAAAAAGTGATTCTAAGGAAATCCAGAGAGGAGCTCAGGAAAATCCTCGGTTAATGTTTTTTCAAAGTATCTGGAATTACAATTGCAAATTTCCAAGAAATTCAGCCTCCTTTTATTTTGCCTGTGTTTCATCCAATGAAGAGCCCTCCTTGTTGTCATGGTGACATTTCGCTGGCAAACCCCAACTCAGCCTCAGTATTTCTCAGATGGGTTTGGTTTGTTTTTATTTATTTCCCCCAGATACATAAACTAGACTAAAACCCCAGTTTATGTTTTTCAGGCAGCCATATTGAATGCTGATGCTCCACTTGGCAGGCAAAATGGATTAATTTTATTGGAGATATTCTAATAAAGTGACATAATTCTGTTTGATGTTTTTTTATTCCTGGATTTTTTGTGTTCTGTTCATCCTGTGATTAGTTCTTTTCTTTTGCGTTTATTTAGATTTTTCTTATTCTTTGCTGCTTATTTACTTGTGATTGGATCTCACTTTAGCTCGTTATTCTTTATATTTACTTAATTTTTGTCCCTGTTAAATGTCTTTTTTCTGTTTCCTGTTTCATGTTTACTTCCTGCTCCTCTCTTTCTTCCGTCTACATGTCTGGTCTCATATCTCACAGCTGCAGCTCATCAGCCATCGGTTCTCTATTCCAGTAATCAAGCTACTTAGTATTTAAGCTCCTCATTTTCAGTCACTACTTGCTGGATTTTAGTTTTACCCAACTTGTGGTCCCATGTAGTGCTCCTTGTGCCTCCAGATTTCTATTTTTTGTAACAATTTGTAATTTTATTTTTGTCATATTCTTATTAAATAAATCAATTAAGTTTATTTGTGTAGCACATTTCAGCAACAATGTGGTTCAAAGTGAATCATATAAAAACATAATAAAGCAACCTGTTATGAAACAAACCTTACATTTTGTCAAACGTCATCAAAAGCAAATATCCATCAACTATATCGATCAGAGTTCCAGTTAAGGCAGCTCTAAGCTGGTGGAGTTTTAGCCTTGATTTAAAGGAAGTCAGTGTTTCAGCTGCTCTACAGTTTACTGGAAGTTTGTTCTAGATTAGAGGAGTATTAAAACTGATTATTGCTTCTCCGTTACATTAATCATTTTTGGATCTATGTGCTCGGGCCCTTCTATAGTTATGACAATGACATAAATATTCATTTCCATATGTGATCAAACGTAATTTTTTTTTTTTTTTTACAAAAACAAAGGAAATTAAAGTAAGGTGACTGTTGGAAGATTTGCATCTGGAACAGGACGTCACGTGATTCTACAACTTCAAATTTGACATTCCTTTGAAAATGAAAGACTAAAAGTATGATATTTTCTTATAAATAAAATACAAACACCACACACAGAACAGGGTTCACTTGGTACATAGATGTGGTAATCTTAGTATTTCAGAAGCTGCCAATATACTGGTGATTTTTCAACCACCTTTGAGGTCAGAGGAAAATGAGCAGGCTGTTTTGAGGTGACAGACAACAATAAAAGGGCAGTAGCTCAGCGCCTCAATTTTTTGGGGGGGTGGACACAAAAATGTTTCTCTTTTTAGGTAAACGCTGTTTTACAAACATTATTCTACTGTTATTTTTGTAAAACTCATAGTCTGATCCCAGGCGAGTCATGTTAATAGCTCAGGATTTTAATGAATATAGACAATATTTAAATATTTGAAAATTTCAAAGTTGCAGTAGGTTTCTTTGGAAACGACATGGAGCCGTTGGCCAGGGGACACATTAGACCTACAGCGCACTAATTCACACTTGCCGATATTGAAATTTCCATAAGTAAAATCATTTTTCTCTATGGCACCAAAACTGTGACGCACATCTTTGTGAATGCGGCTCTGCTCGGAGCAGATGGGGCTGCGGCAGCAGGAAGATTTGATCTTATTCTGTTCCTCCTTTAAAGTTCTCTCGGTGTGTGTAATAAGGAACATTCTTGCATTTCACCCGTGAATTTTGTTGGTAATGAGGCTGTTGGAGCGACCACACAGGCCTGCTGCAGGAGGAGGAGGAGGACAGCAGCGGTGAAGGGCTGAGACGAGGGAACGGTCTGTTAATAACAGGCTGGAGGAGCTGATTTTCTGATTCAGCGCTCAGAGCCCCTTGATTACTTTGACAACCTGTTAAGAAATTCAGGAGGGCGACGGCCTGCTCATAAAATTTGCAGAACCTGATTGACTTTAGGATATTTTCATAAAAGGGCCAGCGTGTGTGTGTGTGTGTGTGTGTGTGTGTGTGTGCGTGTGTGTGTGTGTGTGTGCAGGCTGCTGTTGGCTGAGATGGAAATGAGATCGGAACTATATGTATTTTTTTTTTTAGGTTTTTTATTAGATCTGAAGGAAAAAGGGATGTGACTCCTCAGCTCAGGATATCAGGCCCTCACTCATCAAACAGACGGAGATTGGATCTTTTTTTCCCCTTTTTGTTCTTTCCTCTAAGATTTCTCCACAGTTATAAATACTTAACTTACTGAACTACAGACGATAGAGTCAGAGAGTCAGTTGTTGGTCATTCCAACCCTTTGCCATTTTATACTTTTTTCAGATTTTATTGTTTCATACTCAAATATTTCAGGTACAAAATGAACGTCCAGTAGCTTTACATACTAATTATGGTTCAATTTATATATATATATATATTTTAAAATTTGTTCAAATTTGTACTTTCCTTTTACAGTCACCAGAATAAATATATTTTCATAAATGGACCAAAAAAATAATCACACTGTATGTGTAGTGAGTCAAAGAAAATATCAAATATTTAAATATGAATGTAAGCAAATATTGGCAAACAAAAAGCAGTCTGAAATCAGCCTCCAAGTGTAAATAAAAGTACTTTAATACATGAATAAGTACTGCAGTAGTTCAGTTGAACAGTAGTTTTACAAGATTTTAAGTATTTCCTCCTGGTGATTTAAAAAAAAAAAGAATTTAAACATTAAATACAAACCTAGAATCTTGTTTTAATATGAAAGGAAATATAGCTTTTAAAAGTGCTAAAAACTCAACATCAAAATATGTCCCGCAACTGCAACTTTCTTTTTTTTTTTTTTTTCTACAGGAATATTTGAGAGTAATCACAGCGCCCTTTGTGGACCACACAGTGACGTCACTATTTGATATCGCGATATTGTTTCTTCACCGGTGTCAAAAAAAAAAATCCGCCGGTGTCACAGGAATCGAGACGACATGCACACGTCTAATTCCTACCTACCAGGATGTTTGGTGCCTACCTCCACAGCCCACTTTTTGTCTAAGTGGATAAGATGAATCAGAAATCAAAATAGCAATGAATATTATTGCTAAAATTTGGATCATTAGGGATAACGTTGATGAATATAATAAGAAAAAATGTACAAAAACACAGTAGCAGATTCAGACGTTTAAATATCTGCTTCTAAGCTTAGCAGCAGTTCAATGAATGTTACCCAGTTATGAATATCGGTCTGTAAAATTATAAATCAAATTTTTTTTTTGTGACATGGCTTTAATCTCTCAGAAGCAAATTTCCCTCAAACATGCAGACAAAGTGGCGTTTGTATGTTTTGGCCTGATCTTAACAGTTGAAAAGAGAACCGGATGTGAACTACTCTTACAGTAGAACCTTGAAAGTTTGGAAAAGGACGTTATTTCTTATTATAAGAAAATCCACCTTAAGAAACCCTGCTGACTTCACTGACTAAAAGATATTTGCTCGTATGCAGATCATGGACCGCCATGGATACCCTCCTGCGCCCCTTCTTTAACTTTTCTGTTTTAATGTATCACCTTGAAATCCACAGGGCCCCCTCCCATGAGCCCCTTTGTCTATGAATGCTAATGGAATCTCTCGGTGTTAATAATAAATAGAACCTGATAAAATAATTCATTTCTAATGTCCCTCTCAGACCCCATTTTCCCTCGCTCCCTTCCGCCCCCACCAATCTCAGATTAGTTTATCAAGACTCAGTCGCCCTCCAAACACTTCGGGCTTAATTATTTAAAATGCCTAAAAAATTCATCTCTTTTTTTGGGGGGGGGAGGAGATGCATAAAGTCATTATTCAGCCTGTGAAATTTACACAAAAAAAGTGGTGGAGGTGAATTAAATATTCAGCAGCTCACAGGCGTTTCAATTATTTTTAAGAGACGAAAATTTTAAAAAAAAAAAAAAACGCACGCGGGGTGAAATGAGCATTCTAAGACGGAATACTTTGCGCGCGAGCGTAATAATACAGCCTTGTCAATAATTCAGGGCCAAATCTCAGAGCCGAGACTTCCCACATTTATGTTTAATCACATTCGGGGGGCAATATGGATACTATTACTTGAAAGTCATTTGTTGTCTTACGCCCTGAAGCTGCGCTGAAAAAACAAGAGAAGAAGAAGTGAGACAAGTGTCTTCTCAGCTCGAGCGCTTCCTTAGCTTTAGCTTAGCTTCGTTTGAGACGGTCACAAGCACACACACACGGCGCTGCTCTCTCCTTTCCCCTTCCCATCAATCTTTAAGAGCCAACAAAGCATAAAAAAAGATGTTTCCATCCCCAGCTGTAATTCAACCATTCCTCCGTGGATCTTGTACACGGTATCGCTCAGCCACAACACAAACGCTTTTGTTTGCTGGCTGTCATCGTGCTGTATTATTTAGAGGCTAGACCAAACAGAAAGTCATCTTCTTCTCCCCTCCCATCCCTGCCTAATTCATTCGGCTGCTGGCTCCCCGGGCCTGTCGCCGCATCTACCGCGGGGATCAGTTTCACCACCGCAAATCCTCTGGATCAGATCAAATGGGACTCGTACTCTTAAAACGCCATCGCTATCTTTGGCAAGAAGTGGGAGGAATGGAGGAGGGGGGTCCCTTCGCACTGGGAACCAAACTTTTAGGAGAAGAGGTTGCGGATTAATAACAGTTTAAAACTCCCTTTGTGTAATTGGGGAGGAACAAAGCGCGACGACGTGCGCTAAATGATGGGCTTGGAGACGTTTCAGAGTCTCAAATTAATTTAAATTGCTTGTGTGACATGCCCAGAGGTTCTGGGTCAGTGTGTTTTTTTCCCCCTCCCTCATTCATTCTCCTCCTCTGTCCCTGTTTCACCTACAATATAAATAAAGAAATGAAACAAAAGTTAGAGGAGCTATAGATAAATCTAGAAAGTTCCCCCACCTTCCACTCCACCTTTAAATTTTAAAGGGAGAACATTATGTGTTTTTCTAGCCACAAACATAGTGCCATTTTATATTTATGTTGCCTTCAGTTGTTATAAAAATGCTATAGATGTCAAATATGATTTAGAAGAAATTTGATTTGTCAATTTGCCTTGAAATTGGGCCTCTGTCTCTTTAAGAAACTCCTGCCCTTTCTGAAACTCTGCCTTCAGGAAGTCATCACAGCACTCCTTTATTAATATTTCTAACAACGTTTTTACCAGCATTTCACTGAGAAGTAGCAGATGTGCAGTTCCACCAGGTGTTTGCTAATTGATGCAGGCTAGTCTGAAGGAGCTGAGTGGAGGAGTCACACTCTGTGAGGCGGGAGCTAGGAAGCTTGGAAATTGTAGATCTGAGGAGGAGCTTTGTTTCGAAGACGGGGCTCGGTCCACCCAGGCATTTTGAATAGCCAAATGGTTGCCATGGGAGATTAAAGGATTTCTCAAACATGCATGAAAGAATCAAGGCAACACTCCAGGAATGTTTTTGATGACAGGATAACATTATAACATGATTTAAAGCTCCAAAAAGTTTGTAATTTCACATAATAATACCCTTTTAATAGAATGAACAATTAATGTTTCAATGACATTGTGTGAAGAAACTTTTTCACATCTAATTTTAGTTGCATTTCTTATTTAATGAAAACACCGCAATTATGAAATTGTGTTTTAAATTGTTTTAGTGGAATACTGACAAAGTTTTGCGCACATTTGTAATGGAAACGCAGGTAGTGGGACCATCTTTCCCAAGATGAAAGTCTCTCTTTAGTCTTTTTTTTCTTTCTGTTTTTTTTTTACCTAGTTACTCTCTTCCTTGTACGCTGCTGTACTTTATTTGAACATTTGAAACAACACTTTCATAAAATAGAACAAGAACTATGTTCATTAAGAACTAATGAACGTCTTGGTATCTTCAAGAACTCTTCCAGTGAGTCTTACTAAAGGAGAGCAAGACATTATTTTCTTTTATACAGCAGGAAACAAATTTAATTCTGGAATCAATAAATAATAAAATGGATATTAGGGCTTTGATATCTCAGATAACAGTTTTCTTTTAGCTTAAAGTAATGGGCATGGTGACCTTGTGTACTGAAAGGACAACGAGATTCTTAAAGGAAAGGACGGAAATAAGAATGGAGACACAGAGAGAGAAAAACAAGGAAATGTGTTTTAAACATTAAGAACGCTGCAGCTATGATGAGCTGTTGATGCTGTTACTGAGAATGTGCTATGCTATGACACACACATACGCACACACACACACTCACATAATCCCCACAGACCCCGGGGCCTTCCTCTGAGGCGCCCTCAGCTGGGTGACAACAAACCTGCCTGTCTGATTTATGAAAATGCAGATGGAGTTTATATTACACCCCTTCACACACACACACACACACACACACACACACACACACACACACACACACACACACACGCACACACACACACACACACACACACACACACACACACGCACACACGTGCGCCTCTGTTTAGCTGTGAGGACAAAGGAGGGTCAAACGCTGGAAGAAATGTGTCAACTCCACAGCAGCCGAAATGTAGATGAGATCACCGGCTGTGTGTGTTAGTTATGATCTGAAGACATAAATCTGTCTCTGCAGCGTCTGACAGACTTCAGAGAATCTGGGTCTACATTTGATTTCTGTATACTTATAGTGTCTCAGCACTCAAAACCTATGAAACTCACAGTAGCTGTGTTTTCACTGACCATATAATTGCGCAATTTGACATTTTTGAAAATAAATTTGCTCAATGGAAACACGGCAATTTTTTCTTTAAACAGTTTTGGCACTAAGATGTCTTTCTTGGCCGTATCGAAATTGGTTTACTTCGCAAATCTGCAATGGAAAAGCTTTTTTGGACATCACACAAGTCTCATGATCAACAGCCAGATGTTGCTGCTGGCGCAAACCACGAAGAAGAAGAAAACAGGAAGCTGATGGAGGATCACGGCATTTTATTTTTATGACTTATCGCATGATTTGAAGTGCATTTCTCATTTAATGGAAACGCCATAATTGCGAAATTGTGTTTTTTTGACGTTAGCAGAATATTGATAAAGTTGTGCGGACAATTGTAATGTAAACGCAGCTTTATCAGGTTTTTGGCGGGTCAATTTTAAATACGGTTTAAGGACCGGGACAGGCTGCACAGTGGTGCAGTTGGTAGAGCTGTTGCCTTGCAGCAAGAAGGTTCTGGGTTTGATTCCTGGCCCCAGTCTTTCTGCATGGAGTTTGCGTGTTCTCCCTGTGCATGGTGGGTTCTCCGACTTCCTCCCACAGTCCAAAAACATGACTGTCAGGTTAATTGGTCTCTCTAAATTCTCCCTAGGTGTGAGAGTGTGTGCGCATGGTTGTGTGTCCTGTCTGTCTCTGTGTTGCCCTGCGACAGACTGGCGACCTGTCTGTCCCCCGGTGTACCCCGCCTCTCGCCCAGAATGTTAGCTGGAGAGGCATCAGCACCTCCTGAAACCCACCAAGGGACAAGAGTGTATAGAAAATGGATGGACTGGGGCATGAGATAAAGAGATGTATTTAATGTGTGTGTGGGCATGTTATACTCTTCAGAAAGTGACCTTTAACCGACCTCTTCATTTAAAGGTCACTTTATACATGTATGTACAGTACATTCGTATTTTTATACGAATACATTCGTATAAAAATACGTATTTTTATACGAATACGAATACATTCGTATAAAAATACGAATGTACTGTACATATATAATTGGAAAAAAGAAAGTTACAGAAAATACATTTCATATTAGTAATCTGTCTTCAACTTCAGCTAGCTTCTGGTTTTAAGCCATTTCATGTACAAACAAACTGTTTTTATTTTTTAACTGAGGATATGAACCAGCATTAAAATCACAGAGCTGTACTGCGAAGCTTGTGCCAAAGAATCAAGTTCTCAAAGTTAACATCTGTTGCCTTGGGGAAATTTGTTTCATGCTGTTACTTCTTTATTGATAATAATAAATCTGTCACGCTGCAATGTTTAGTATCCATTGTTTTGATAACAAACGTTGGCTGAGGCTGCTGACGCAGGTCAAGCCTAAATCTCACATTTTAGTTCCCATCTCTGCAATGTACAATTTTTGTGGCTGAAGATGTGAACTAAAGTAAGGAAATTTGTGTTTGGGACTCTTTTCTTTCTTTGTTTTTAAAATGTTTTGTAGTGGAAAATCTGCTACCTTGTCAGAAAGGAAGTTTACTCCTCAAATTTAGCTACATTTGCAGCAACCTGAAGTTTGTGCAAAATCTTCTGCATTATTTTGAGTGACATTCAGAACCATTTTCAATATGAAGGTCAAGTTTCATAGAACAAATGATATCAGAGACAGGCAACAAAATGGGCGTCAAAAATCAGTCTTGTCCTGATTTGTGGTTCATGTTTGCAGAACAGTGTGGCCTTTGGATTTCTACATGGACAGGAAAAGACTCAATAAAGCCAATCTTGGCTTGATAGAGCAGCCAGGAAGTCTGTCATCAATGCCCTTCAAAGCCATTTCTGTGTGCAAGAGACTCTGAACATTTGGAGGAATGTGTGTTCAGCGCCGAGTCTGGATTGAAGACGCTGAGAATGTCACGATAATTACTACAGACACGTTGTAGCATGACGTCACATGGCCAAAACCCGCCCAGCTTCCTGCTGGAGGGCAGAAAGCTGCTCGCCGATGACGGCCACCATTGGATTTAGATGTCAAGATGTCAATATAAATTTAAAATTTGCACGTGGTATATAAAAGAGAAAAGTATGCAGTGGTTTGCTACTAATTGTCAACAGTACAACAACTAGAAAACTAGGTTAGGAAACAGTTTTATTTATTTATTTGGTAACACTTTATTTGAAGGGGGCTGAATAAGACTGTCATGACACTTTCATAAACATGTCATAAACACCTGTCATGAACATGAATAAGTCATCATGAATATTTATGACTGTTGTCATAAAGTGTCATTCGGTAAATTATGACACTTTTAATACAAAGTTGACATTCAAAATGTCTTTGTTATGACAACTTGACATTAACCAAGAAATCATTACTGTTTAAACTTTACCTTTAATAACATAGTTACCTCATTTTTAAAGTGCAATCAGTAATACTTTTATAACAAATTTATATCAGTAATGATTTCTTGGTTAATGTCAAGTTGTCATAACAAAGACATTTTGAATAATGTCAACTTTGTATTAAAAGTCATAATTTACCGAATGACGCTTTATGACAACAGTCATAAATATTCATGAAGGCTTATTCATGTTTATGACAGTGTCATGTCAGTCTTATTCAACCCCCTTCAAATAAAGTGTTACCATTTATTTTTTTTAAATGAATTGCTAGAAAGCATAACGAGGGAGAGGGAAGTAGGTCAGTTATGCTAGCTTGACTCTGACAATCTTAACATGTAGATGTGCTGCAGAGTTCGGTGTGTCTCGGTTCAGTTTAAGAAAAAAAAAAAAGGAAGAAGGGGGATCCACACGCTAACTTTTCTGACGGATCATAAGTAGAGCAGGTGTTTAAATTAGCTAATCAACCACAGCTAGTATTCTGACCATCACTTATTAATAATTGCAAAACGCTGGAAAAATAAAACTGTAACGGACTGAATGTTGCATTGTTTGTGTGGGAAATGTTTGCGTTTTTAATTTTGTTGCTAAATCCCGATTCACTAGTGGAGCTGTTGTCAGTCGGTTGCTATGGCATCGCGTCTGTGTGCAGCGTAGTCGACACTTAGCAAGAAAAATATGTAAAAGAAACATTAAGTCTCTGTGGGATTATTTCAAATAAAATGGATACAGAGATGAGAAAAGGTTTGAAATGAGCAAAGGATAAAGAGAACATCCTTGTAGTCTGTCTCTAAACCTGCAGAAAGAGGGAAAACAAAACTGAGAAACCACAACTTCTGTGATTTCTGTTTTGAGTCCAGAACATATTAAACCTTTACAGTTGCTTGATTTAAAAAAAAGAGTTTGATTGTTAATGTCTTTTTTTTTTTTCTTCAAACTTCAACCATCTCAACCAAGAATCAATACCGAACAAGGCGTCTATGGCATTGGTAGAAAGGATTTGGCAAGTTTTTTATTAGCACCACTTACATACACAACTCCACTGCTTCTATTCCATGTTTATGTGCTTGTGATTTGCTAAACGCAGTGGATATTATGAGTGAATCTTTTTTTCCTCAAATATAAAATGACAGATGATCTTTGTCCTGGCTGGGATAGGGTTAGAGTTAGGGGTTAGGGTAACAAAATAGTCACCACAGAGAACAATACTGAGGCACAAAAACTCAGCATATTACAGCGTTAATGCCACATGAGAGCCAGAGGTGTGACAAAGCAGTGACAGACTATAAGATCTTGCTTACATGTGTAAGGCAAACACCATCAACCAAACGCAGCACAGCGGAAAAGGCTGAGGAATAAATTTACACCTGAGCTTTGCAGGGAGGGTGGGGGGTCTTCAGAGGTGTAAGGGAAACCCAGCTGAGATCATATTTGTTGCTTTTGGCTGAATATTCATCACCTGCAAATCATTTTACGTCAATGAGGGGAAAAAAGGGAGTGGAGCGATGGGGTGGTTTCATAATCAGAAATCATAATCCTCTTTCTTTAAAGAGGAAGGAAAACAAAGAGAGAAAAGAAGGAAAGAGGAACCTGCTGGAAGGTTAAAGGAACTCTTCTTTCCCTTCTCTCACCACTCTCTCCTTGCTGATGCTCTTTCCATGCGTTGATCAGGCACTTCCTTCATTTTTCACCTCACTTTCCTCCCTCTCTGGGAATCTTCTTTATTCCAGAGTCCTCTCCATCCTCCCTTTGCTCCGTCCTTCCCTTCCCTCTCCCATCCCCGCCCTTTTAGTGATTAATGCGAGTTTTAATTGTCATCCTCACTCTTATGCTCATTATAGTGTATTATGCAGCAGTTCGGGTATTAACGTTCAGCAAGAGATTTCATGCATACTGATGAGCATGTAAATGAGCCCAGCATGAGCAGATACCAAGGTTTGTGTTGTGTGTGTGTTCAAGTGTGTGTGATTATTCCCAGGAGAGAGCCAGACTGCCATTATCACCCTCGCCAGCCATTGTAACTCAGCAGAGAGTCCATATGTGGTAATGGGACGCCCAAAGCGTCCCTCATACCAGCGTACCGGGACGTCATTAGCAAGCAGTTGCGTTGAAGTCAGGTGTGTAAGTACATTTAGAGAAGTTCACATGTGGATGCCTTGTCCTCCGTATTTGTCCTCAGTATTTCTGGCTCTGTTGAAAAAAGATTAGAGGTACAAATTTTGGTAAGAAAGCAGAAGTTGCACAGAAGTTAAGTGAATTTGCTACATTTCTTCCTTTTTTGTTGTTTCCATAATCACACACTCACTATTTTGTTCCTGCGAAGATCCTGAACTTGCTCTGTCCATGCAACTGCAACCTGAACCAGTCGAAGCTAAACTTCTGGCTTCAGGATTGTTCCTGGGATCAGTGGGTCGGTTTTTATTAAGAGAAGAGGAAGCAAAAAGACTGAAGACTGTAGAGTTGATGTAGCCACTGTACATGTCCACCTTTCCCAATCAGCAAAAGCTTAGGGAGGAAAATTCTTACTCCATGTTGTGGTCGGACTATGAATGGCTGCCAGAAAAGAGCATTTGGCCGATGAAAAGGAAAGCAAATTGGGCATGACTATAGGTTCAGTTTCATCCTTTAGTCTT